>NW_028243760.1:0-184000 GCF_964263255.1 Lissotriton vulgaris
CCATTCACAGAGCCAGCCGTGATGACAAACCTCTTCCCTACTGGATTGACTGTTTGGACTGTCTTTACCCACATTTCCTTGGCAATGTCACCTGTCTGTTGGACTGGGTCACCACATCCATGTGGACTCTACTCTTGCATCTCAGCGAACAGTACTGTCAACTCACTACTCATTATCCACTGTCATGTAAATATTCCTGTACAAATCACATGTCCACTGCCAAAATAAAATACCTGATGCACCAGATTTTGTGCTGTATCGTTTTTAGTGCAATATTTACAATGTAGACAATGTCCATGATGTGTTCAAATGATGTACAGTATGTAGTGCAGGATTTGTCTGTAAAACCTAGGGAGACACAACAGAACAACAGTCACTGGTCTCATTGTGCCATCACAGGCAGAACACTACACAAAACATACACAAGACACTACAGGCACACTAGACAATGGGCTGCAGGTGTGAACAAATAGGGTCCAGCATACGTTCACATATGCAACGTCAATGTCACTTTTACCACACACAGGTGATTGAATGTGTGCCTTTCTGTTACATCCGCGCATAGCCCTTCACAACAACAGCAACCACACCACACAATGTACACGTTGTACCTCGTCACCCACCTTCAAGTGAAGTAGCGTTCGATGAGCTGCTGGCACAGGTCTACTCCTTCATCCTCTCCACTGTCCTCATCACTAGACTCAGGTCCTTGAGCAGGTGGTGGCCTTGGTTCCTCACCATCATCCAGGAGCAGAGGGATCCCCCTGTGGATGGCCAGGTTGTGCAGCATACAGCATGACAAAACTATCTTGCATACCTTCCCAGGCGAGTATGCAATTGCACCTCCTGTCCTGTCAAGGCAGCGGAATAAAGACTTCAGCAGGCCAAAAGTCCGTTCGATTACCCGTCGGGTCCTGCCATGGGCGTCATTGTAGCGGATGTCAGCTGGGGTCCTGGGATTCCTGAGGGGGCTCAACAGCCATGGCCTTCTGGGATATGCTGAGTCACCTGTGAATGACAAACACCCATTGCAATGTTGCTCAGCCAGAGTGCAGCAGGTGACACACAACACGCCATATCAGTAGGCATACTCACCCACAATCCAAGCACACTCGGGATGCAGATGCTCCATCATCCGGGGCACCATGCTGTTCCTCATGATGTACGAATCATGTGCCGAGCCAGGATACTTCGCACACACATGAGAAATGGTCATGTCCGCAAGGCACACCACCTGCACATTGATGGAATGATAATGTTTGCGGTTCCTATATATGTGCTCCGTCGCCTGTGGTGCCACCAGACCTACATGGGTGCAAACAATGGCACCAACAACATGTGGGATGCGCCCAAGGGGATAGAAGTCACTCTTCCCGGCAGCCAATTCTCCTCCCCTAGGGAAATGGATGTAGCGTTTCCGATACATCATCATGGCAGCAAGAACATCCCTCAGCACCATGCTGAACATGGGCTGTGACATCCTTCCAGCGCTAGCCACGGTCTCCTGGAAGGAACCTGTCATAACAAAGTGGAGTGCTGCCATCACCTTGTATGTGGGTGTGAATGCAGTTGGATAGTGACGGCGAGGCTGCAGGTGGGGCTCCAAAAGATCACACAGAATCTTCAGTGTTGGTCTATCCAGGCGGAATTTCCTAATTATTGCAATATTCTCCATGTCCTCCAGCACTGTCAGGTGGCGTAGGAGATTTGGCCTCCTCCTAGTTGTGAAGTAAAAAAGAAAATGTCAGTGAAAACCATCATGAGATGGCCACAGCACATACCATCAATGGTGTAATGCAAAAACATTGACTGCCAGAGAGATGGATGGCAAACCAGGTTACATGGCTGGCCTTTTGATACACAGAGGGCACACCTCTCCACTGTCAATACACAAGTGCCACAAACACATCAGAGAATGTGAAAGCGCACATACTGGAGATCACAATTCACATGTGCAGGCAAGGTGCAGCAACATCGGCCAATGTTTTGAAAATTACCATGTCTGTATCACACCCATCTGCTGTACCTGTAACACCTCAATGCATCATCTTAACTCTGCACACATCCATCAACACAATGATCACAGTATCAGGAAAACGTTCAGTTGTGTGCATGACCTGTTGTGAAAGCACCAGTCTGATACGATACAATGCAGTGACACAATCCTTGTCAAGGTCATCACTGACCCACAACAAATGGATTTGTACCACATCATGAACACCACCTCAAGAGTGTCAAGCATCATCAGCCATGACATGCATTAGTAACATGGCAGGGACCACAGACCAAAGTGTGTCACACTGAACGTGCGTCCACCTGTGGATGACATGGAAGTATAGCATTGTGTGTACAATGATGTGCCCTTCACCATGTTGCTGCTGTGTACTGATACAGTGTTCAGGATTGACATAGTCATTCATGGTCATGAAAATCGCTGAATCTACCGCCTGTCCCCGGCGGAGTGACACCAGCACCACCCCTTTCACAATTGCGGAGGCCATTGGCATATGGACATGTGTACATGGCGGTGGGCATGCTCCGCCGCATGATTTGTGGTACCTACCGCCTGTACCCGGCGGAGTGACACCAGCACCACCCCCTTCACAAGTGCGGAAGCCATTGGCATATGGACATGTGTACATGGTGGTGGGCATGCTCCGCCGCATGATTTGCTGTACCTACCGCCTGTCCCCGACGGAGTGACACCAGCACCACCCCTTTCACAAGTGCGGAAGCCATTGGCATATAGACATGTGTACATGGCGGTGGGCATGCTCCGCCAGCGCGTAGGCAGTCATTGGATGATTTTGAATGATGCACCATCGCGGTAGCGCACCCCGGGCACCCGCGGTGCATCACCGCCATGGAGCATTGCCCACAGCCAATGGGAGCGATGATCACGGTGGCATGATGCACATTTGAAAATCACGGAAGGTGTTGTCCGCCAGCGCGTAGGCGGTCATTGGATGATTTTGAAAGAGGCAGACCTTGACAACCAATTGGTGCTGCTTTGCACCTTACAGACGACCCAAGGGGGCTATAAGTGTGTGGGAGTGAGCCTCACATTTCCACTGCTCACAGAGCCTGCTGCCTGGGACCCTCTCCTGCCTCCTGAGCCTGCTGCCTGGGACCCTCTCCTGCTGCTGCCTCCTGAGCCTGCTGCCTGGGACCCTCTCCTGCTGCTGCCTCCTGAGCCTGCTGCCTGGGACCACTCACTTCCGCCACAGGTGTTCCATGTCCACAGGGATGGCAAGGAAAGAGAAGATCCGTGCCAGTCCATTCACCAGCGAGGAGCTAGAGGTCCTTGTGGACGAGGTGCTGGCACAGTACCCAAGGCTGTTTGGTGGTCCCAATGTCATGGTAAGTCACCATGAAGGTAGCTGTCGGCAGGAGGGTGTCAGACGTGTAGTTGGGCTGCTGCAGTATATGCCTGAGAGTGTGGGGTTGTGTCAAACACTGACAGACAAGCTGTCTCCAGGGCGAGGGAGTGTGTGTGTCACAATGTCACTCTTTGCCATGCCTGCTCCTGTATGTGTGAATGGGGAGTGTCACATTGCCAGCTATACAGAGCCACGGAATGTTTGCCATGTAGGTGCCAGGACAATAATTTCTTGTCTGAGTATTTCTGTGTGCCCCTGTTGTCTGACTCGGTGTGACCCAGAGAGTCGGACCAGTGGCTGCCCACACATTAGTAAAACACCACCAGACCTACATGTTCCTTGCACCAGTTCCTTCCCACTGAATATTACATATGCCACATCTGTGCCCTGTGTAATTGCAGACGTACACACTTCTGTCGATGCATATCATGTTAATGCATCTTGCATATGTGAGATTATCCTGGACCCTCTATGCCCCAATGTGTGCATGCAATCCCATCTGTGTGGGCCATGCTAAGTACCCTTGGGAGGGGTCCCCCAGTTTGGGAGGGAGTGAGGCTACAATGGGTCCTGAGTCTGGGTCCTGAGTCTGGGTACTGTATTGATTGATGTTGGCACCTGACATTGTGGTACTGGTGATTGACACTTCTTTACTCTCATACATGCAGCTCAAGGTAAACCAGCGTAAGGCCGTGTGGAGGGCCATTGCGGCAAAGGTGCAAGCCCTGGGGGTATCCAACCGCCGACGCACTCACTGCCACAAGAGGTGGGATGACAACAGTCGGCTTGCAAAAACCGTGGCAGACATGACATTGGGGATGCTACTACGCACAGGGCGCTTGGTACAGCGCAGCATGACTCCAGTGATGGCACGCATCTTGGCAGTGACTCATCCAGACCTGGATGCACGTCTGAAGGAGCATGGCAATCAAAGCAGGGCTGGTGAGTGTCTTGGAAGCGTGACTTAGGCTTGGAGTGGATGCATGTGTACAGGGCCAGTGGCAGCGTTGAGCCATGCGATGTGCGTGTGTTGCTGTGCTATGCTGTGTCATGTGAGTGGCTGCTGTGATGTGTGCTTGTATCAGGTACTGTGCCACCCTGGTGTTACTGAGCAGATCCTCCCTGCTGTACCTTCCCATTGCTAGAAGTGTTAGGATCCACATAGTCATTCAGCGTTGGGATGGTGTGGGTGATCTGTCATGGGGTGACCAGCAGTGTCCACTTGCTGAGTGTGAATTTATGTATGCCGAATTCGCCTGCACTATGATTGTTGGTGCCCCAACATCTGTAAATCATGTGACCCAGATTACCACATGGTGCTTGCTATGGCCTACGTGGCATTGGGGACTGTGATGTCCTAATAGGGTGTGTGTGTTGTCCCCTCCTGTTCCCTGAAGGTCTGTTAGTGGTAACAAGTGTTGTACCCTCATCATGTCCCAAGGTGTGGGCAGGCCAAGTTGTGTGTGTGGTACACTTGATCTACGGGCAGGGTGTAGTGCTGTGTGGCATCAACATGGCTCACTCGTGGCAGATATTCAGCGCTGCAGGCACTGTTGTAGTTTATGTTGTTTATTGCTGCACAGTGATTGCAGGGCGGGAGTGGTTACCATGTAGATTTGGGCCTCTACTGTAGTGCATTGTCTTGAATTCGTGTGACCAGATGATGACACTTACACAACCCTGTATCTCTCTCTCATCCAGATTCGCAAGAGACCATGGGGGAACATGAGCCCGAACCCAGTGGTGCCGAGAGTAGCACTACAGCTGCAGCGGAGGCCAGTGACACAGAGCCCACCAGTGCATCTGAGGGAGACAGAAGTATGCAGGAGGAATCTGTGGCTGAGACACAGAGTAGCACTTCATCTGATGCCAGCGGGGATGCATCCATGCTGACAGGCACACGGGATGGGGAGTCTGCATCATCATCTACCACCCAGCGGCCAGTGCCCAGCCTCCCATCCACTTCTTCTGGTGCTGCCCGTATCCGTGTCACTAAGAGGGGACGGGTCACATTCACACCTGGCATCGCTGCCTCTGCACCTGTCCCCCCTGCTGCCCTCACTGCAGAGTGTGTAGAGCTCCTGCGCCAGCTTTGTGTGGGCCAGACCGCCCTGGTCAATGCCTTCAGTGACCATGACAAGAAATTAGGCCAGGTGGTTGCATACATGGAGGGCATACACTCTGCCGTGGTTGGCCTACACCGTACAGTCCAGGCGTTGTCATCCACAGTAACGTCAGCTCTTCAACAGGCACATGCACCCATTGCAGCTCTGGTGCCTTTGTCCACCCCCTAGTCAGTGGCCACATCAGGTAACAATGACCACGGTTTGCCTGCATCAACAAAAAGATACAGCACAAGGAGCACACAACAGACACAACCCACGCACTCCCGCCCACAGACACCATCCCCACTTAAGAGCAGGGCCACCCCTCAATGCACAGACAAGAGCCAGTCAGGGAAGATCAAGGCCAGGCGATCAATCAGGCAGGCATCAGGCTCATATGCCGCAGAGGCATCACCGGCAAAAGACTCTCCTGTCACTAAAACTTTACACAGACCTACACATGCAGTGTCTGTGTCTATTGAGGAGGTGTTGCATATCAGGGGTACACCTAGGAAGAGCACAGGGACACATCCACCCACCACATCTACCCCAATTCCAAGTCAATTGAAGCAGGTGGAGGAGAGCACTGTGGACACCACCCCTGTCAAAAAGGCTAATCAGGGCACTGTAGACACGGCCCCTGGCAAAAAGGCAAAGCAGGGAACTGTAGCCACCACCCCTGACAAAAAGGCAAAGCAGGGAACTGTAGACACCACCCCTGGCACAAAGGCAAAGCAGGGAACTGTAGACACCACCCCTGGCACAAAGGCAAAGCAGGCCACTGTCGACACCACCCCTGGCACAAAGGCAAAGCAGGCCACTGTCGACACCACCCCGGCACAAAGGCAACGCAGGCCACTGTAGGGGGTACACCAGGCAAAGAAGGGAAGGAGGTCCTGAGGCGTAGCCAGACCAAGCGTTCCGCAGGATCCAGCACATCACCAGAGGTAGTGCCAGTGTCTGCACCTGATGTGGGACGATTGGTGTGTGTGCCTGTTGGGTCATCAACACTTCCCATCAACCCCAAGACAGGGAAGCCAATTCATATTCCCAAAAAGTGGAAGGGCACCCCTCCAACCTCTCCCACCCACACTGTGTCAGAAATCTGCATGACTCCACCTCCACGTGCCACTATGCCACCTGGTCCACACAGCCCTCCAGCTTGCCAATCCACTGTTAGCCCCACATCACCTGGGGCTCTGTCACCCCAGTTTAGTGGGCCGGCTGTCACCGACACACAGCCAGGTCCAAGTCTGCAGGACTTCCAGGAGTGAGTTGACATCCCCCTTATGCGCCTGTGCCTCATACAGGTGTGCTAGTCCTGACCATTGTTCACTAGCATGGACACTGGCCCTGTTGCTCTGCTGTGTTGGCCTATCACCTGTGCCTTGGACACTTGCCCTGTTGCTCTGCTGTGTTGGCCTATCACAAGTGCCTTGGACACTGGCCCTGTTGCTCTGCTGTGTCGTGCTCTCACCTGTGCCTTGGATACTGGTCCTGTTTCTCTGCGGTGTTGGCCTCTCCCCTGCCATGGACACTGGCCCTGTTGCTCTGCTGTGTTGGCCTCTCCCCTGCCACGGACACTGGCCCTGTTGCTCTGCTGTGTTGGCCTCTCCCCTGCCATGGACACTGGCCCTGTTGCTCTGCTGTGTTGGCCTATCACCTGTGCCTTGGACACTGGCCCTGTTGCTCTGCTGTGTTGTGCTCTCACATGTGCCTTGGACATTGGCCCTGTTGCTCTGCTGTGTTGGCCTATCACCTGTGCTTTGGACACTGGCCCTGTTGCTCTGCTGTGTCGTGCTCTCACCTGTGCCTTGGACACTGGCCCTATTGCTCTGCTGTGTTGGCCTCTCCCCTGCCATGGACACTGGCCCTGTTGCTCTGCTGTGTTGGCCTCTCCCCTGCCATGGACACTGGCCCTGTTGCTCTGCTGTGTTGGCCTATCACATGTGCCTTGGACACTTGCCCTGTTGCTCTGCTGTGTTGGCCTATCACAAGTGCCTTGGACACTGGCCCTGTTGCTCTGCTGTGTCGTGCTCTCACCTATGCCTTGGATACTGGTCCTGTTTCTCTGCGGTGTTGGCCTCTCCCCTGCCATGGACACTGGCCCTGTTGCTCTGCTGTGTTGGCCTCTCCCCTGCCACGGACACTGGCCCTGTTGCTCTGCTGTGTTGGCCTCTCCCCTGCCATGGACACTGGGCCTGTTGCTCTGCTGTGTTGGCCTATCACCTGTGCCTTGGACACTTGCCCTGTTGCTCTGCTGTGTTGGCCTATCACAGGTGCCTTGGACACTGACCCTGTTGCTCTGCTGTGTCGTGCTCTCACCTGTGCCTTGGATACTGGTCCTGTTGCTCTGCTGTGTTGGACTCTCCCCTGCCTTGGCCACTGGTCCTGTTGCTCTGCTGTGTTGGCCTCTCCCCTGCCTTGGACACTGGCCCTGTTGCTCTGCTGTGTTGGCCTCTCCCCTGCCATGGACACTGGCCCTGTTGTTCTGCTGTGTTGGCCTATCACCTGTGCCTTGGACACTGGCCCTGTTGCTCTGCTGTGTTGGCCTATCACCTGTGCCTTGGACACTGGCCTTGTTGCTCTGCTGTGTCGTGCTCTCACCTGTGCCTTGGACACTGGCACTGTTGCTCTGCTGTGTTGGCCTCTCCCCTGCCATGGACACTGGCAGGGGAGCGCACATGAGGCGTCAGACACGGGTCTTCATCAGGACTGTAGAGGGTCGAAACATCGACAAATATTTGGATCTGTCATACCAATATCCTGTATTTAATACTGACAAATGTAGTATACAGTGGTATAATTGAGACTGTGCAGACCAAGTTAAAGTACTGTTTGCATTTCCTTTGTATATAATTATTGTATAGTTGTTTGGTCACCTTTGCACCGCCAGCACTGACCACTAAATGTCACTATTTGCACTTTTTGATCACTTTTTGTACAGCCTATCTTGCAATTTATAAAGAGTATTTATGAATGACTATAATTCATAAAATAGTGCATAAATACATGAATGGTGTCGGATTCTGATCTTTACCTTATATACTACATACAATTATGAGTAAGTAAAAGAAATGTGGTACACCTGAAGGAACCAATTGTTATAATATTGATTAACTGCCCAGGTTCTTAGGGATACTGGGTTGACCCCATTGGAGATTTAACAAATCCATGTATCACTTCAACATTGCAAGGCTCTTTGCAGCCATCATAATTTTGGGCAGGGGTGACTGGGTCTTAGGTCCATTCTGAGCCTGCAAATTGTGTGATCTGTGATGGTGTGACGGGGTGGTCTCTTCCCTGGGCGCAGCTTCCTCGGATCAGCACTGGTGGTCCGTCACCCCGCTTTCACCTACTTCCCTCCCCTTCTCTCAGCAGCCTGAAGCCGGCCCTCAAGATGCGTGGGAATTAGAAGACCGGGACCTATGCTGGCGGAGCAAAGAGTGGACGGAGCCCTTTAAGTGGGAGTATCCGAATAGTGATGACACGCCCTCCGTATGCGGCACGACGTCAAAAGAATGGCGGATCCAGGAAAGGACGGACAGCGTTTCCCAGGAGGAAGAGATCGGAGTTTGCTACACGGGAAAGACGGATACCGAAGAAAACGCCCAGCAGACTAGGAGGGAGTCGGCGAAGCCAGGAGGCCAACGTTCCTACGAGCCGCGCCCCCACGTTTCCGCGGGAGGAGCGTGGCTCCAGCAGGTACGGGGCAAAGTGGCGGGCTGGGTTGGGCGTATGCGAAAGCCTAATGTGTAACCTTCACTGTGATAGCCACGTGTAAAGAGAACTCCCCGTACCTTTCACGAGCACTCCTCACGTCGGCTAGTTAATTCACTGTGCACCAGGGTTACCCTCACTCCCGGCCCTTATTCTTAACCCCAAAGCCTTCCTCTAAAATCGACCTTTTCTCTCTTTTTCTTTGACTGTCCAGGATCGGCGTGAGACACGGCCGCCTGAGTCTGAACACGCTGGAATCCTCAAGAAGATCGCCCCTCGACCCAGCAGCTACTACAAGAGAGAGACTTGCTAGCAGAAGGCGTAAATCTTATATAAAAATAAAACCTTCCCTCAAAACTTTCTTGAGTGTTTCTGACTCCATATCTTCTACTCCATTCCCTCCACCCTCTCCCAACCTAGGCAGATGGCTATTTTAGCTGGCATGCAATCATCTTGTTAGAGATTTGCAGTTGTTGTCTACACTGTTCACATGTCTGGTTGTGGGAGACTGCCAGCACAGGGTGTGATGCTGTGCAAATGTATCGAAGCTGGCTGGGATATGTGATGAAGTATGTGTGTGGATTGCTTTCTGTGTACCCAGCTTGTATGTGTATGGTCATCTAGTGTTGGGCCTTGGTCCTGGTGCCATGGCCTACATGAGATGCGTGGTGTTGGGTGTAGCAGAGGTGTGCAGTGTGAAGGGTGTGAGTTTGTAGTGGATGTGTGTGTGCCCCTGTGTTGTGTGAGACAAACATGTATCACCCAGGAGTTGTATGCTTGTTGTTTGTTTTGTCTTGCCCTGGGTAGAGAATTGTATGCACTTGTGTGAGCTGTTTGTAGTGCACTGTGCTGTGTGTTGGTGTGTCCATGGTGTTGTGTGTAACTCCTCCTTGTTGTGTTTGTCATTTTAGAGTGTACAAAGTGTGTGAGTTGCACATCCGTGTTGTGTTTGATTGATCCTCAATTTGTCTTGGGTGCTTTTGTGTGAACTGTGTGGCCCTGCTACTCCACACTGGCATTGTGTTTGTATTAGTCATGCATTGCAGGCACATGGTGGTTTGGGCACTCCTGTATGGCATGGTGTGTGTGGTTTTAGGCCATCCCTTATGTGTGTCACTTGTGCCTGCCCATTGTGTGTGTTACGTCCCTCTATTTGGGTGTGGTACACCCCTTACATGTCTGCTACTGACATGCAGGCTGTTTGACTTAAATGTCAGCTTTCCCCTTTGGTTTCCATGTGTGTGCCTATCCATCACTTCATGTATGGGCTTGTACTTTGTGGTGCAGTTCTTGGGCCATAAGTGATGTTTCACTCTGGACATTGCCCGAATGGCTTTTGTGTGATGTCCTTGTGCTATTGGTCATTCTGTAGTGATCATGTGCACTTCAGCTGTGTGTGCTGGCCAGTGCTCTAGTGGTGCACGTGTAGTTGTTGTGTTGGATGTGTGGATGTAGGGTGTGGTCTTGCTTCAGTTCCTGGGTGTGGTGTTGTATTTGTGCAGTGCTGATTTGTGGTGTGTGGTGCAGTAGTGTCAATCATGCCTGTTCTGCAGACAATGCTTGTCGTGCATGCGGTGCTGTGCGTATGTGGCCTTGGCATTGCCTGATGTGAATCCCATGATGTCTTGTGGTGTTTGTTGATCGAGGTATCATGTGCATCTGTGATGGGTTTGATGTGGCGGTGTGTGTTGGTCCAGATGCACTTCTTGTGTGATTTGTGTTATGGTGTGTGTGATTAGTTCCTGAGTGATGTTGTTGTGTACTCCTGTTGTGTGTGTTCTGCCATTGATTTTCCCCAGTTTGGCTGACAGGGTATGTGTGTTTCTGTTGGAGTTCAGTATGTGTTCCTGTATTGTTTGTGTGTTGTTCTTGTGCAGGCATCGGTTGAGGCATCCCTGTGTGTGTGTTGTGTTTGTGGCTACACCCAGGGTGTGTGTTTGTGTGTGTGTGTGCTGGCAAGGATTGTGAGCCTTGAGTGTGTGTGGAAGTGGTGTTGTGTGTTCCTTGTCCGCCACTCCTGCAGAGGCTGTCTCCCTGGTTGTGTGTTGTGTGGTGCTGGGAGTGTGTATTGTGCTTGTTATTGCAGTGCTTGTTGGTGTGCATGGGAGTGCACGGGATGGGCACCTGGCCTGTGGGTTGATTGGGTGTGTTGCTGTGTGGTTGGGGGATGTGTGTCCCTGTGGTGTTTATGCCCTGCCCATGCCTTGGATTGGCCTGCCTACTGCAAAGTGCACATGTGTTGACCGCGGCGGTGACGTGACCTGGACCGGGACGTTGCTGCTGGTTGGCGGTCGTTGTGTGTCCCGAATGTTGAGGGGTGCCTTGTTGTGAGGTGGGTGATGTGTGGGTGGGCTTGTGGATGTGTTGTTTCCCCCAGCAGGGTGTCTGTGTGGTGATTGGACCCTGTGTCGGCCTGTGTGTTGTGTGTTGCATATGTGTAATTGGCGTACCTGCGGCGGCGTCCGCGACGGCCCATCTGACGATAGTATTGTAGGAGGAATATCACCGGATGCATATGGAGGGCTGGGTTCATGGAGGTCAGGACCGGGTATCGGCTATCTTGCTCCGCTGTCGAGTTTCCGCCTGCTCAGGCTGGGCGGTGTCTCCGCTGCGGTGCGTCTGCTTGTTTGAGCCATCCTAATTTGTCGAGTGGGGCGGACGTCATTCGGCACGGCGGAGAGTCTCGATTGGCTCCCGCCGCCACGGTGGTGGGCACACTTTGATGGCGGTGCGGGTCGCTCGGCGGCGGACGGGAAATTACCTATGTTTACCTATCATGTGGCGGATGTGAGTTCCGCTGCTCGCAGGTGGAAAAAGCTGTTTTTCCGCCCCGCCACCATCGTGGTGGTGCCACCGCCCGCTATCCTAATGGACGTCTTAGTATTCTGTTAACCGCATGGATAATTCCTTTTCTTTTATAGATATAGTAGTAAGTAGTAATAAAGCTTTATTCGATTTCATTACATACGAAGTCATAAAAGCACAAAGAACAGATAAAAGGATATATACATACATTCTCTATCACAATCAATACAGCCAAATACAGGATAAATGTATAAAAAAGAGTTGGTAACTACACAAGGAATTTCATAAAGGCTATACATCAGATAGGACATGATTCACTTAAAATAATCCAAAATCTAGTTATTAAAAAACATGGGCTAAAATCTATAAAATATATTTGATAAAATACAAATCTTGACAGTAAATATTGATAAGAAGCCACACGGTCAGGTGAAACAAAAAGAATCAGGCTTTAAACTAGAAGTTACATTACATTGTTGACCGGGACCTAATTATTGCTTTCAGGTACGATGATACAGCAAGCACAATCACTGGTGATTCTAGCATCTGTAATCTTAGCAAAGCTGTGCTACAGGTTCTAATATTCCAGGATCTGAGAATTGGTCTCAGAATTTTTTTTCTGGGTACCATAAATAATTTGCAGAATAAAGTGCAGTGCAAGGTTGATTGTAATGATACATCATCACAAGGACATACAAGTGTATCAACTGACCAAACATTAAACACTGGAAATAGTACCATTCTGAAAAAGGAGCCAAGTCAGAAACGGGCCAATATCATGCGGCTAAAGCTGCTCGGTACCATCAAAAGGTATTGTTGAGTGCCCTCACCACTCAAGATCAATTGATGTGCCATTACCGTTTGTTTTTCTCTCTCTTTATCCCATCTTTGCTCGTCCAGATATTTCAGACAGCGATCCTTCAAGCCTTTCCTGGAGATATCGTTCAGGCTACTGGGGTCAGTAAAATATTCGGGATGATCAATGGCATTTGTTAACCCTTTTGTATAATTAATAAGATTTAGTCCTTATTCTGCTTTTATTATTTTTTTTATTACATTTATTTTATTGGTTTATAGTAATTTTACTCATAATTGATGACTAAGGGCCTCATTAGGATCGCGGACGGACTTGCGTCCGTCGGCGACCCCAGAGGATGAGGGAACGTCCGCATGGGCTGCGGCGTTCCCTCATGTGCGATTAGGATGTGACCGCCACCCTGGCGGTCACATCCTGGATATTTAACATTGCGGCGGGTGCTGCTTCAAGCAGCACCCGCCGCAATGTTAAAAGTGCATGTTTAACATTTACATGCACAAAGCGGCAGGCACTGCGCGGTGCCTGCCGCTTTGTGCAAGTAAATGATGGGGGGTACCATAGGTACCCCCCATGTGCACCCATCACCCGCCAACACCCTGTGGGCCCGCAATGGGCCCCCAAAATCAAAAGTACACATGCTTTTCCACGGCGGAAAAACCACCGCGGAAAAGCATGTTTACAAATGCTTCCAAATTTGGCTGGCGGTGTCTGATAGACACTGCCAGCCAAATGAGAGCTTTTCCGCCGCGGTTGTAATCTGACCGCGGCGGAAAAGCAGCGGACAGTAAGCAAGACCCACCAGCCATCGTAATGCGGCGGTGGGTCTTTGGTGAGTCCGCAGAGGATTTTCCGCCTCCTCCGGGCCGGAGGTGGCTTCCCCCGGCTCGGAGGAGGCGGAAAATCCTCCATCATAATGAGGCCCATAATTCCAGCGAGTCCGATGTTTATTTATTTCAGAATTCCGTGTTGGATGGTCTGTCAAATCTTGTTTGTCCTGATGATGACCAGTTAAATTTTATTTGGTCGAAACGCCGTCGACGCTCATCCTTGGGAATTATTCAAGAGGATGCATTAATTGCCATTCCTGGTTTTGTGTTTTGTCCAATCAGTGTTGTTCTTTTGTGAACTTATCTGCCTCTGCCATTGCTTTTTCTGTTTGCACTTGTAATTGTGTTTCCTGATTTTGTTTTTTGTGTAATTATGTGAGCACCGCCATTTTATGCTTGTACTTTGTATTATGGTCTTAATAAAAAGTGTATATATATATTCTGTATCAGTATCATTGTTTTGCCTCTCTCCCTGTTTTTTTGGGATGTGTGATTTTTTCAGCTACATGTAATTTTAATTTCCACTGTACTGTATTGCTTTGTATAATTACATACCTGAACCTTTGTTAGTTTGATAATTCACTTTGGAAAGCGCCCCCACCACAGTGTCCATGCCATCTGGAATCTTGCTAATCCACAGCTGTGCTCACCTCGACCACGTGCTGATGCCAACGGCTTCGGGGGCACCGCCGCCCACACCGACACTCTACGATGTGAGATCTGGCCGGCTGCCCATCCTAACGCAAGGCCGGAGTTCCTGGTCAGAATATCTTACTGTCTTGCTCCCCATACGCACCGTTGTGATGGCTCGAGTTGCCCCTGTGAAGCCTACCCTACTGGCCTTGCCGCCTTGTTGTCCCTGACGATCCGATACAACTAGTGATTTCATCCTGAGCTCAGCCAGTCTAGCTCCAGGTGATGGTGCGTCTGGACTCGTCGTGGGTTCTTGTTTCTTTGGTTGTCGCCACCCCACCAGAATCTATCTTTCTTCTGTAGGGAGGCCGAGACTCTCGCTACTCAGCACGTGGGTCCTTCTGCCCGTTTGGTCTCATCTCTGAGGGTGAACGATGCTGTGCTTCCTGCACTGGTATTCAAAGGCGACGATGCGACAGTCAGTTGTGGTCAAGGGAAGGGCGCCCTTCTTCTTTAAGTGGACTGTTCATGTTTTTCAAAAGAAGCACCCCAATCGTCTTTTCGCAGGCTTTTGCCACGGCACTTCTGGTGCCCCCACCGCCGGTAGGGGTTCCCTGAGGGCCCTTATCTGGTCAGACTTTGCCTCCTCTGCCCGAGTCATGACTGCACCCCCTAACCGTGGACTGCTAGCATTTCCTCAAAGAAATGCTGCAAGCAGGGATTGTTGGGAAAAGTGGCAGTTAATTTGCACGGCAGGCAGGCCACTTAGAGGGCCACCAGGCCGGAAAAGAGATGCCCGTCAGGTCACAAGTGAGAGGAGGTTGTTAGACCATTGGTAAATGTGAAAGTTGTGGATCTTATGTCATGGGAGAGGGACATTAGGCATTAGGGTGAAGGAACTGTCAGGCCACTGCTGGTGCATTGATATTATTTATTTATTTATAAGGTTTTATATAGCGCGACGAGTGAAGAATTTTACTTATCTATGGGTTCATTTATTCATGTTAAGCTACTGCATGCAAATCACAATGACAAGGTGGGATCAACTAGGAAGGTTGACTCATGTGAGAGGATGGTCCGTGGTAAGAGGGTGAGCTGAAACGAATCTGTAGGGTTGGTTGCCCTGGATCAAAGGCACACTACCAGGTTACTGAAACAGCTTGGGCATTAGGCCCATGTTTGCTTGTCTTGGCATGCAAGTTGGAAGAGCAATTCAGGCAGCCATACCTTGCAAAATACTGTGAGACGTGGTTCCAGTGTTTGACAATGCTGCAATTATATAGAACATGTTATCTGATCTGATTATTACAATTCACTATTCATTGCATTTTCCACAATTGTATACTACTGTTTAATTAAGGTGTGCTGATTAGTGAATAGATGTAATGCGTTTTTCCAAAAACCGTGTAAGTACTTAATTCTTCCAGGAAGGGTGGAGAGTGTCTAGGAACTTTTAGGCCCCATAATATTTGTTAACCCCAAAGCGCTATTTCTAGGGTGAGTATTTAGTAATGTGTGTATGGATTTGTTTTTCTATTATTGGCTTTGTAGCACAAATATATACATGCTGCTCTTCAGCCTTTTTATAGTTGAAAGGGCAGAACATTTTGATGGGCGCACGTACAGCGAACATATAGCTCACCCACTTGTACCAGGCTCTTGACATTGCTTCTCTTGTGTTCATTTACTCAGTGGTGTAAAATAAATGGATGGTTGGGGTGCAAGCAGCCTCTGGTGAGGGGCCCTAGCATTCTGCCATCACTCAGATATACAAAGGCACTGAACAGGAGTCTACGGACGGGCAGCGGCGACCCCAGGGGCCTACATTGCAAGCGACCCCGGGGGCCTACATTGCACCCCTACAATCAGAGTCGAGCGCTCATACTCCAGGATGCTCTGGGTATTGTGTTTTACTGTACTGTATTCTAGCATGTGTATAGCGCCTCGTGACCATCGAGTCGCTTCCGGGTGGTCAGGTCAAGGCTGCTCCATTTGTGGTGCCGGGTTAAGAATGTGGCCTATGAGGGACTCTTTAGATGTCATGTGCGACATTCAGTGGCATGCTCTAATTGTGTCACAGGAAGTTTGTGGCGGCACTTACCTATGGAGTGGAGTGAGGTGGAGTGGAGTGGAGAGGAGAGGGGGAGAAAGAGAGAGATGAGGGGAGGGGGAGAGAGCGAGAGAGAGAGAGAGAGAGACACCCACACCAAGAGCCAGTGGAATTATGTGGCAGGGATGCTCCAAATTATGCAGCAGAGTTGACTAACTTTTGCATGGAAAAACAAATTCTCTGGTATAATGCAGGACATTTTTTGAT
Organism: Lissotriton vulgaris; assembly: GCF_964263255.1. Classification (NCBI taxonomy): domain Eukaryota; kingdom Metazoa; phylum Chordata; class Amphibia; order Caudata; family Salamandridae; genus Lissotriton; species Lissotriton vulgaris. The sequence goes on from NW_028243760.1 coordinate 16,605, forward strand.
AGTATTACTTCATTATGTTCATTATGTTGTAATGCTTGCAAATGGTAATACTGTCTGGGCAAATAGTTCACTTCATTAATACCAGTTTCACAACCAAAAACATAAATAAGAAAATGAAAGGTGATTAGTTAACCTTTTCGAAGGAACGTCCAACACATATTGCAATGTTTTTAGTAACTTTTGATCTGTGTGAGCTCAAAACAAATTTTTATTTGCAAACATCTGCAGGTTATGCAGTAGATGACCGATTATGTGGCAAATCCATATTTTTGCATAAAAACTGCAGCCGCAGAATCGCATATTTCTAGTGGCCCTGACTAAGATGCTTGAAAGACTACCTGCAAGCCTGCCTTCCTCTTTTTAACCAAGGACGTAATTTAGGCGTCACCAGGGATTGCAGCTGCGACCCCCTGTATGCTCTCCTGCGACCCCTGGCACTGTCTTTGTGACCCCTGGCCTCAGAGGTGGTGAGGAAGTATCAGAAATAGGAGTTAAACAAGGCTGTAGTGAGCCTTATTTACTTTCTGCGTCCCTCAGCCATGTTGTATTCAAACCCCAATAAAAACATGCCTGGGTGTCTCCTGCGGCCACTGACATTGAGAAGGGAGCAAGAAATACAAGAGAGACAGCGAAAGAGAGGTGTGGGGAAGGTGAAAGACTATAAGGAGAAATGAGGGGGGACTGTCGACAGAAAGACCAGGAAGACGCAATAGAGAGACGAGTGAGACAGAAATACAAAGACAGGGGTGTGTGTGTGAGAGAGAGAGAGACTGAGAGGGATTAAAGAGACATCAGAGAGAGGTGACAGGTGTGAGAGAGATATAGGCAGGTGCAACCGTAAGTGTAAGAGATGAGAGCAATAGGTTATAGACAGGTAACAAAGAGACAGACAGGAGTCTGACACAGGGGAAGACAAGTGAGATGCCTGTTCTAGAGATGTGATACAGAGAGAAAAAGATGAGAAAGAGATAAGACAGGTTGTGGGAAAATGATAACGAGACAGCTGGTGATAGACAACTGAGAGGCAGAAGGAGGTGGATGAGATTTGTTAGAAAGCGTCAGCTCAAAGAAGGACATGGAAGAGACAAGTAATAAAGTGGCAGCTGAGAGTTAGTAAGGAGACATAAAAAGAGGTGAGAGACTAGTGGGAAACATGCTGCTCAGAGAGAAGAGAGGCAGGCTGTGGGGGAGACAGTTGAGAGAGATGCAAGAAACAATGATGAGAGATACAGATCAGACAGAAGGCAAGCAGGTGTGAGAGAGAGGTGCAATAAATAGATCGGATAGAGGTGGGGATGTGGGCAGGTGAGAAAATGACAGCTGAAAGAAGGGAGACAACTGCGAGAATGGTTATAATGTGATAGACCTGAATTGGAGTTACAGCGGCTATACAGTTTAAGGCGAGTGAGAACAAGTGGTGATAAGAAGAGAGAGGGAAAAAGTGTGGTGTAGCAGCCAGAGCTGCTGACTTTGGAACTGGGGAACTAGGTGTGAGCCTTGGTGTCGGCTCAACATTATGTGATTCTGGCAAAACCACGTATTCTCCCTGTGCCTAAAAAAATGTGTCCTTGTGTAATGTAACCAGTGCTCAGGGCCAGATGGGGAACCCAAAGCAGCCATGGCAAATTTTGTCAGACCATCCCCTACACAGTGCATAGTGATCGAGTGCAGCAAATGAGCCTGACCACTACAAGGGGGCTTAGGGGGGTTCTCCCCAAGAAAATATGGGGGAAATTGCAAAAAGTGTGTATTCTACAACACATTTTTCATTATATATTCAATTGTATTAGTTTTAGAATCATAGTAAATGATGACCTTACAGTGCACCGGTATACAGCAATCTTTATTGGGGCTCTTCAATGATTCCCTCCCTATCACTCTCTAAAAGTGCCTCTCATCTCTCCATAGCTCCTCTCTCATATGTATTTCATTTGTTTTATAGCGCCTCTTATACAAGTGTAGTGTATCAGAGCATTTGACATCACAAGCATACAGCGGCAATGAATCATATGCGTGTAATGCAGTGCATAGAAAATGTTACATTAGACACAGTGGACTATAAGGTGTAGGATTCACGTCATCCATACCCGTAGGCATTTTTTAAGATTGCTTGGTCTGGGGAAGCATAAACTTACGATTCAGAACGTAACACAGTGATTAGGGTTGACTTTACTAATAAGAATTTATTTCTACCTAAACAAACCCTTATTACCAAAATTAGGATAATGAAAGACTGGGATAAAATTAAAACATAACTTTCTAACGTAGGTTGCAATTGTAACTTATGAACTGACAGTAACAAAAGGATCTCTGTGACAAAGCAGTAACCCACTGAGCTACGCACATAAAATACTGTTCTGTGATCTGCATAGAACACGCCCTTTGCAGCAGGCGTATTAACCCTCTGCGCTACCTTAGATGAGTCAAAACTGCCAATAGAAAAAACTCTATTTCTCTCCAGCAGGTACATTAATCACCAGAGTTATCTTGGTACTTTTATTGCTGCCTGAAAACTGTTAGATGTACAACGAACTCTGTGGTGCTTTTAAATCTGCTGCAGTGCTACAAAACCAGCCCCCAGTAACAACAGGGCCCACCCTCCCGGGGAAACACCTGATGCCCGGTGCGGCCAGTCCGGCCTTCCTGTTGCTCATGTAAAGTACTGCAATACATTTGGGTCAAGTTTGTGCTATATAAAACTATAAAGACAGAGAAAGGTTATAAAATAACAGCTGATGGAGAGGCGGGAGAAGGAAAGGTGAGAGATATGGAACTGACAGTGAGACAGAGAAAGGTGTGAAAGAGCCATGGGTGTAAGAGAGCTGGGAGGTAGGTGAAAAAGAGAACAGGAGAGAAAGTCAGGGGAGAGAGGGGAAGATGTTTGAGACATTATATGATCAGTGAGAAACACAGTAGGCTAGAGAAGGAAGCAGGAGGTTGAGAAAGAGCAACAGGTGAGAAAGACATGAAAAGGGATAATAAAAAAGACTGACAGCTGGGAAGCAGACAGCTGAGAAGTGGGTCTAAGATCATTTGACATCACTTCCTGCAAAGTCATTGGGTTAAAATTAAATTTGCTACCCCAGCCATTTTGGTGAATTGGCGTCCATGTGTTTAACATCCAGAGACTTGCTGTTTACCATCAGCTTTCCTCCGCTACCGATTGCTCCATACATCTACAGAGACCACACATACATCATCTTTGATGGCATTTAATTAACATCCTGACGGAACCACACACAAGGCGGCGCCATGAATCCTGACCTGGGCGCCGCCCCCTGCTTGGCAGCAAACAGTGGCCAAACTGGATTCCCCATTTATAAACTACAGTGTTTCATCATCATTAAATGTCACAGAATCGATTGGGCAATTAGGGCGGAACAATTACGTTGGGGAACGCCTGGTACACTAAATATTCCCAATAGTGCCTATAGAAATTCCAGTGACATATATGCCCATGCGCAGGGCCCGATTCACAGAACTAACAAGACAAAATCCTAAACTTACTACCATTATGGTATTCACAGAAGGCACTTGCTCATTTTAGTATTCACAAAAGGCACTTACTCATCAATGAGTAAGTGCCTTCTGTGAATACCAAAATGAGTAAGTTACTCAAAATGAGTAAGTTACTCAAAATGAGAAAGTTACTCAAAATGAGTAAATTACTCAATTTGGTATTCACAGAAGGCACTTACTCATCAATGAGTAAGTGCCTTCTGTGAATACCAAAATGCGTAAGTGCCTTCTATGAATACGAAAATGAGTAAGTGCCTTCTGTGAATAACAAAATGAGTAAGTTACTCAAAATGAGTAAGTTACTCAAAATGAGTAAGTTACTCAATTTGGTATTCACAGAAGGCACTTACTCATCAATGAGTAAGTGCCTTCTGTGAATACCAAAATGAGTATGTGCCTTCTATGAATAACAAAATGAGTAAGTGCCTTCTGTGAATAACAAAATGAGTAAGTTACTCAAAATGAGTAAGTTACTCAAAATGAGTAAGTTACTCAAAATGAGTAAGTTACTCAATTTGGTATTCACAGAAGGCACTTACTCATCAATGAGTAAGTGCCTTCTGTGAATACCAAAATGAGTATGTGCCTTCTGTGAATACCAAAATGAGTGAGTGCCTTCTGTGAATAACAAAATGGTAGTAAGTTTAGGATTTTGTCTTAAATTAGTTCTGTGAATCGGGCCCACGCGTTGATATTTTTCCAGAGTGAACCTGCGATGGAAACAACGGCACGCGGTGAAAAGAGGCTTGCACCAGGCCGTGCCCAGCTCAGTGCTTACTAAGACATTCTTTAAATCCCTTTTTTTCCTGGGTCTGTGAGTGAGAACCGGGTTGCGGCCTGCTCATAGTTTCCCTAGATTACATCCCACGAGGGCAGACAATGATATGAGCAGGAACATCACGGTGGGCGCTGAGCAGTGCACAGGACGTTCACTCAGCAGTAACCGAGGGAGGGCACACTGGCTGGAACAGAAGAGAATATTCCAGGACTTGATGTCTTTTGCCGGGCACACGTCCTGAATGCTCAGCTTCAGAAGAGTGACTTTCACAATGACGCACTTTAAGCTGTTTGCTCTGTCATCACGACTGTTTTAGGAAACCACGCTTTTAAACTGAGATCATAAATCCAGTTTTTCGTATTATATTTTCAAAAAATATGGTTATTGCTTTTTAAATCAACTGTAAACTGAACAAGAAAAGTACATTCATTTGCGAGGTCAAGTATAGGTAAACCATTCCCATTTATATACATTTAAACTTTGCAAGCCAGAGTCAGAAAGGCAGGGTAATTTAGATAGAGGGGCCAGGTTGTAAGAGAAAGTAAGAATGGGTTTTTAGGGGAAACAGCGACTTTACTGCACTGGTTTAGGTGCAAATTTTCACCATTATTTCCAACAAGTGTCCTGTACAAAAATAATTTGTTTATCTACTTTGCACTGATTAGTTGGTACAATTGATGTGGTAAAACTGTGCCGCTGTATCATTTCCTGGCACGCGCCCTATGTAATCCGGCCCATCCAGCGGGCCTTTCTGCGCAAGCATCACCCAGGAGCCAAATACAATGAATGAACTTTAGTTGGATTATGCAAACGATGAAGCCAAACATTATTCAGATTAGACCAGAGGGATTCATAATTGTCTGAGTTGCACCATGCAGGGCAGACAGCTGCCGGCCTGTGAGCGCCTGGGCCAATGATCTGCGGGATTAATGCGATCCATGCATTTAATATGTTCGCGGAGCGGCGAAGCAGCTGGGGCTGAACTGGAGGCCTTCTGGTGTTGACGCGCTTCCAAAGAGCGCAGGCCAGATCCCAGCCCTCCCCTTTCACCCTACCTACAGGTCATTCCTTGGATCCTCTCAAAATTGACCGCATTTAATAAATTTCCAATCAAACGGTTAATGGATCTGTTCTATGCGATGAAGACAAGCGGCCTGCTGCATTTCTATTTGTGGCACCCACATACATTTTATGTCTGGATTTGCGAGGTGGAGCTGAAAGTGGGATGTCCTCCAGTGACAAGCTTCATCTGTGAAGACATGTCGACTCATCATATAGTAAAAACCCTGTTGGGTTTTCAGACAGCCCAATTAATATGCGAATAATCTTGACTGAAGTGCCCTATACCTGCAGAAATCTATATGCATGCACTGTGCTTATCCTAAAAACTGGGCTGGATGACAAGTCCAGTCCTGATGGTCGCACGTTAAGGTTCACCTTTATAATCGGGCGGTGCCCGTGGAGGTCACAGCTTGTTCTGGACGCCTCCGTCCACGGCCAGCATTGATATCTGAGTGAGCCGCTCTGCCCCGCGCGAGCATCGAACCGCATAATAGGATGTGGCTGAAAGAGCCGACCACTCCTTTCACCCGCGTCCGACCCCGTCCTTCCCACAGCACACGCATTTATTTTCTATTTTTACGAAGTGAAGGCTTATCGCCGAGAACAGCAGGCTGGTTGCCTTATTCTTTTGTGTTTTTAATGACTTCTCTTTTGGTGAACATATGAAAATCTGTTCGTACTCTTGTTGTGACGCGCTAGAACTAATCTTTTCAACTCAATCATAATTTTAACTGTACCTTTTCAACAGATCTATTTTAGGTCCCCCTTCCGTTCCTAAAACTCTCCTGAGCGATATAAAAAAAGTAATCTGCATTGGGGCAGTTGGGAAAAAAATGCAGGACACAGATTGAGGGCCGGACTGGCCGTGGCGGGCATCGGGCTTTTTCCCGGGAGACTGGAGAGGTGGGAGCCGGTTTTTGCAGCGGAGGGGGCCGGTTTTGTTACTGGGAGCCGGTTTTGCAGCAGGCAGCAGCACTGCAATATCGGTCCCCAGTAGCAAAAGCAGCAGCAGTGCTTCACACATATTATCACCCAGTCTATCTCCCCCCCTCACCCCAAGTGACCCACAAAAGTATTCAGGAAGGCTTAACTATCTCATCTGGTTCTGCGTTTCATGGAACTCCATCATATAGAGCAACCCCGCTCCAAACTAGAGTCATCTGCGAAAGCTAGAACAACCAGTGCACCTCCCAAAATCTCCTGTTGCTGCAAAATCTGCCATCAAAAGCAGCACACAGCCATAAAATGCACTTAGGCTTACTCCACCCCATCTTCCGAAACTCATCGAACCTTACTCTCTCACACCTACTTACAGTGCCCCGAATCAAGAGGGCAAGGTGTGGCGGACGCTCCTTTGGATACAACGTGGCAAACTCTGGAACGCCCTGCCTTTACAACTACGCAGGGAACCCAATCTACTGTCCTTCAGAAAAGGCCTAAAAACTGAGCTTTTCAAAAACTAGCATTTGCTCCCTGCACCTCCCACGCGTCTGTTCACAGCGCTAGGACGCCTCCGGGTAACTACGGCGCTCTATAAATACTCATTCCATTCCATTCGTTCAATGATACATTCAACACAACTATATTATTTCTACTAAATGCAGAGCAGAAGCGGATGGGGCTGGTAGTCAATCAATCAATCAATCAATAAAACTTTATTCTGATTTAAGGATAAAACAATAAAAGTCATAGAGCCTACATAATACCATAAATCAGACTACAAGTTGACGGTTGGGGGCGGGTAGTCATCGCAAACCCTGAATCGTTGTCCTTTGATGAAATCCTAGTCCTGAGTGTGAAGGGTGTATCACTCGTAGGCCAACCTCCTCTCTGTGTGTCGTTCAACACCCCCTTCAAAAGTGACTTGGTACTATATTCGCAGACATTATTGACCTAGCACGAAAGGTCAAAGCCATCATGTTTAAAGTATTTTATTAGAAAGGTACAGCTCATATGGAAAGCAACATACAAACATGCAGTGGGTACTGCGAGAGGCGACCCAAGATCAGAAATGCTAATGACCCAGCCTCAGGGCTGTTCCAATGTCTTGCTCTGCGCGCGGAGGCGTATACAGGGAGAAAAAAAAGAGAACAAGAAGAAAACATTGCCCTATGGGCTTGTACCTCTATTAAGTAGAACAACAGTCCCCAACAAACTTCCCCCTCCCCACCCTCCCCGTCCAGTGCAGCGTAGTATGAAAGCAATCAATCATCCTTCTTCCCACCCACCCCGTAGACGCCCGTGAGTCCCTGGCAATTCACTCCGACCGAAACAATGCCTCACAAAGGGGGCGTAAGCCTCAGTAGCCTGAGGTACCTCGGGCATGTGATTTCCGTAAATTCTGAAGCCAGCAGTGAGTGAAAGGGTTGCCACAGTTCCTCAAAACCAGTCACATCTCCTGCTAACGTGAGGGACATTTTCTCCATCCCCAGAACATGCCACAACCTGTGCAGCCAACCAGTGCGTGAGGGAGTGGTAGTTGTGCGCCAATGTATCAGTATGTTTTGTACCGCAGAACCCAGCATAATGGCAATCTGCCTTCCCCTCTTAGATTTTAGTGGATACATTAAGTCATTTGGGAGACCCAGTAGGGTATACGCTGGGAATCGAGGCAGTTCAATCTCGAAGCATTTATCAATCTCATCTATCACTGTCGACCAGTAGGCTTGTAGTACTGGGCAGTCCCAGAGGATGTGTGTTAGTGTGCCAACCTGCCCGCACTCCCGCCAGCATCTGTCGCTGAGAAGCCTGTTCATTTTGTGTAGTCTTTCTGGGGTGTGATACCAGTAGGTGGAGATTTTAGTGAAGGTTTCTGTGAGGCCCACGTGATAGGCCGAGTGTCGCGCTCTGTATGAAATACGTTCCCATTCCTTAAGGCTGAGCGTTCTCCCCAGTTCTCTATTCCATCGTTCCCTACCGGGAATGTAGAAGTGGGAAGACGGGAGTTGAAGCAGTTTATATAGGTCAGTAATAAGTTTGGAGTCTGAAGCGCGGGTGATTAGCCATCGCTCATACGGGAGGAGCCTCCTGTCCGCAGATTCCCGCACACTCGGCTGTAAGGCCCAGTGTCATACCTGCCAGTATCTCATGCGGTCAGATTCAGTCAACTGATAAGTATCTTTAAAGCTGTGAAAGGGGATAATTCCATCAGTCGCGTACATATGGAAGAGCGCCCTACAACCCCTGTCCCTCCAATGTGAGAAGGCCCCCTGTTCCATCCCTGGTGTGAAGTCGGGATTGTCTACGATCGGTGTGAAAGGCGAGGGAAACGTGGTGAGGTCAAATGCGCGATTCGTGGCATCCCATACTTTCAGCGGAACCCGCGTTATGTAAGAAGCATAGAGATTCGGGGGGCGATGTGGGCGGCGAAGAAAGGGTATTTCCTGTAAAGGGCATCCGTCTACCGCTTGATCCTGGAAGAGCCAGTGTTTATCGGACTCCCACCTGCTCCATTCCACCAGATATCTTAATTGGGCTGCCTGGAAGTATTTGCGAAGGTCGGGAACTCCCAATCCTCCGGATTCCGGTGTCAAGGTCGTGAGAGTGCGGCGCATTCGGGGTTTACGGCCTTGCCACACAAATCGGGACACGTCAGTTTGCATTTGTGGAATCCAGCCCTTAGGTGGTTGTAAGGGCAATGCCCGGAATAAGTACAGAATTTGGGGTAAAACTGTCATTTTAATCGCTGCCACTCTACCAAGCCAGGAAAGCGTTCCTTTGTTCCATCTCCCTAGTTCGTCTCTCACCTTTTTGCCAACTGCCTCATAGTTAATAGAAACCATGGCCTGCAACGTTGGAGCTAACGTAATCCCTAGATATTGCACCTGATCTTTCGACCACCGTAATGGAAAGAGCCGCTGTAGTTCGGCCTTCGTTGTCAAAGTCAAGGAAAGGTCCAAGGCAGTGGACTTCTCCACATTCATCCGAAAGCCGGCCACCTTCTCAAAAGCTTTGAGTTCTGCCATACAGGCGGGTAGGGCCTCCCTCGGGCTTTCCAACGCGAAAATAACGTCGTCTGCGTAAAGGCTTATTACATGGGTGAAACCCCCCATTCGTACTCCTGTTACGGCCATGTTCTGCCGCACTCGTTGGGCAAAGGGCTCCATGTAGAGCGCGAAGAGAAGGGGGGAGAGGGGACAACCCTGTCTCGTTCCGCGTTCGATATCAAACCGTCGAGAGCCACAGCCATTCACACGTACTGCGGCCGAGGGGGATTTATAGCAATTAAAGACCATGGTTCGGAACTTTTCCCCCATTCCCAGCTTCGCCATAACTTGTTCGAGGTAGGGCCAGTGTACCCGGTCGAACGCCTTTTCTGCATCGACCGAGAGCAGCATACGTTCCCCTGGAATACGTGAGGCCTTTTCCAAGACGTGAACTATTCGTTTAGTGTTGTCCACAGTCTGCCGCCCAGGCACGAAACCGGCTTGGTCCGGCTCAATGAGGCCAGGGAGGTACTGCGCCAATCTCGCCGCAAGAATTCCGGTGTAGAGCTTCAGGTCTAAATTTAGCAAGGAGATCGGTCTGTACGAGCCGCACTGCTTCCTGTCTTTCCCTGGTTTGGGGATGACAGACACTGTCGCTTGTAGCAGATCCGGAGAGATAGCTCCAGGATCAGAAAAAGAGTTAAATAGTGCGGTCAAGATAGAGGCTAGCGTCCCGCAGAACGTTCTATAGAAGAGGGTTGTGTAGCCATCTGGGCCAGGGGCCTTTCCTAGCTTGAGCCTAGAAATCGCTGCAATCACCTCCTTGATCTTAATCTCTCTCTCTAGATAAGCTGTCTGCTCTTGGGTCAGAGATGGCAGGGTCACCGAATCCAGATAACCCTCCGCGTCCTCCATATTGGTAGCGTCCGCTCTATATAGATCAGCATAGAAGCGACGAAAGATCTCGGCAATTTCGGCGTCACCCGTGACCCTCTGCCCTGCATTTCCTGTCAGTTCCTTCACCTGGCGACTCTGATGGGCCACTCTCAGCTCGGCTGCCAGCAGGTGGCCACAAGATCCCCCCCAGTATAATATGCGTGTTTGAGGCGCAATGCTGCATATTCCGCCCTATCAAGGTCCAATGTGGACAAGAGTTTCCTAGTCGCCTTCAACTGTTTCCAGACTCTCGGGGCCCCAGTGCGACGGTGTACTGTCTCCAATTCCTTGACTTTCTGGGTGAGTTCGTCCCGTTTCCGTTTCCTATCACGGTTATCCGCAGCCGAGACCGCAATAAATTCTCCCCGTAGCACTGCCTTGAGAGCCCCCCACTGAGTCGACAGGGAAGTATCAGCGTTAGAGTTGTGCAGCTGATAGTCCTTGATCGAATCAGTAATGCTTTGCACCACTTCTTTCCTATGTAGGGGGGTGTCTCGAAGTCTCCAAACCCCCCTCCGGGCAGAGCTCGGCTGGAGATGTAGGGTCCCCGAGACCGGTGCATGGTCCGACAGAGAGATAACACCCATTTCTGAGGCCGTGGCAAGGCTACGAACAGGTCCAGAGACCAGTAGATAATCAAGTCTGGCATAAGTTTTGTGTGCATGCGAATAGTAGGAGAAGTCTGTGTCAGTCGGGTGGAGTTCGCGCCAGAGATCATGCAGGTCGGATTCAACCAGCTGGGCCTTAACTGCCCGTGAGAGTTCCCCAGTCTGTGGATAGCGCTGCGCCGATCTATCTTTTGAGGAGTCAAAGACCAAATTGATGTCCCCCCCTAGTACGATATGTGTGTCCGGTGAAGCCGTGACCTCCTCTAGAGCCCCGCGTAGAAATCTATCTTGCTGTTCATTCGGGGCGTAAACGGTGCCTACAGTAAACGTTAGAGCCCCCACCATAAGTCTATAGGCGAGAAGTCTACCTTTTTGTTCTACAAATTTGTGCAACACCTCACCCTTAAACACTTTGGACAGAAGTATAGCCACCCCAGCTGTTTTAGTCATATTGGAGGAAAAGAACTGAGTAGGGAAATGGAGGGACCTCATTCTGTGACAATCATTAGCTAACAAGTGGGTCTCCTGGAGCAGACAGATGTCCGCCCGAGAGTTTTCTAATAAGGATAGAATTGCCCTTCTCTTCGTGGGATTGTTCAACCCCTTAACATTCAGGGTCACTATCTTCAGGTCAGCCATGAATGGGTCGGATTACTCTGCCTGTGTGTGCGAACCAGAGTGTGTGAGAACAGGACGACTGCCAAGCAAATACGAGTGTCTACACTAGCATTCTCAGATACCGTAGAAGCACTGGACAGGGTAACTTCCAACTCTCCCCCCCCAACTATCCCTATCCCCAACTTGGAACAAACCTCCCCCCCCATATCTCTCAACACCCACCACAACGCCTCCCGTTCCCCGCTCACCGCCCTCAGCATCAACCCCCGGGTCATGCTTCCCCCCACACCCGTGCACCCAAAACTTCTTGAAATAGTCCCGGACAAGCCCAAACGGACCAGTCCGTGGAATGTTACCTTAATGGACGCCCAGCCACACGTGGTCAAACCTTCACCCCCCCCCATCGACCTCCCAAGCCCGCCATGGAAATATTGCTACTGTGAGTTCCCCCCGGAGCGTAGTTAAGCGGTCAGTGCCACCTCCTCTGGATCTTCAAGCACCGTGGATGCTGTCCGGACAGCGGCTTCTTGTTCCGCTCTAATCGTTGGAGACCCCGGCCTCCGTGCTGTTTCCGCCGTCCTTCTTCTCCTGCTCGTAGCTCGATGCCAGCCATCGTCAGTTGTGCGCCTCTGTCTAGGCGTATGGGAGTCCTCCTCCTCTGTGGTGATGCTCAAGATTTCGCAGGCGTCCTGGAGGTTCCGGACATGGTGTGTCTCTCCCTGCCACTTAAAGATAATACGAAAGGGGTGCCCCCATGAGTAGGGTGTCTCATGCTGTCTGAGGAAGTCCGTCACAATCTTGAACGACTTGCGCCTCTGAAGCGTGATTGTAGACAGGTCTTGGTATAAGGCCACTGGGTGATCCCGGAAAGTAAGAGAACGTACCTTTCGGGCCTCCGCCATGATTTTTTCTTTCAGCGGGAAATCCGGGAGGAACGCCAGGATGTCCGGAGGGGGACCATTAGATCTTCTGGTGGGACCCACCCTGTGCGCTCTGTCGATTCTAATGGTGAAGTCATCTCCTTCTCCCAGGACCATGCGGAAGAGTTCTTGCAGGTACTGAACAATGTCCGGGTTCTCTTCCGAGGACGGCACACCCCGGACCCTAATGTTATTCCTTCGTGACCTGTTTTCTAAGTCTTCGTTATGCAATTGGAGGTCCAGGTGTTGTTCTCGAAGGATCAGAACTTCCTGCTGGAGAAGAGTGATCTCTTCAGCTTGCCTGTGCGCGGAGGTCTCCACAGTGTCCACTCTCTCTCCTAGGCCCTCCACCTCCCTACGGACCTCACGCACCTCACCCGCCACTTCCGGTTTGAGGGCTTGGAAGTCTTCCCTCAGCGTGCCAAAGAGAGATTCCAAAAAGGATCTGGTTACCGGGGGTTCCGCTGCTGCGCTAGACTGCGAGCTCCCTGCTGCTCCAGGTGAAGAAGAGGCTCTGTCTCCCTTGGTCTGCTGTCTGTTAAGCATCTCCGGGAGCGTGCGGTCGGTGCGATCGTTGCGTTTTCCTCCCCTTTGGCCCGCCATGATTCAGGCCACCCCACCAGGCTGCTCCTTCCTGCACGTAGAATCCGGGCCTCAAGGAACCTGCTCCCAGCTCAGGGCGGATGACGATTCGCCTCCGCTCAGAAGATCACCACCGGTCCAGGTCAGAAGCCCCCCCTCAGGTTGAAGAGGGGGGGGTTGCCGTGGTTGTCCCCACAGAGAACCTGTAGCTGCTGCTCTGGCTCAGGAGGGGCCGTTCTTGACCTCAGTCGCGACATCCAGTTGATACTGTGGGTACCGGTCACCTTGTCAAGTCCTCCTTCTGGCCGGTCTAGGTGTCCATGCGGCCTGTGGCCCCTCTAGGGGAGTCCCACCGCAGATAGCGCGTCTCAGGGGGTGCAGCCGGAGCACTCTGGGCTTCGCGGGTGTTCCGTTGTGTGTGTAAAATGGTGCTGAGGCAGCGGGGGTGCTACTCGACTGGTGGGTGACTGTGTCCTGCCGGCAGTAGGCCGCCTCTGTTAGGGAACCACCCTGTCAAGCGCTGCGGTAGGACCCACACGTGGCCCCGCCGGGCCTCCAATCCGGGCGCTTGCGTAGTTCTCCTCTCTGTCCAGCCAGTACTGCGATGTGCGGCGGACCCCGGAACCCAGCCGGCGAGGCGATCGCTCCAGGCGCCCCACACGGTCTACAGCCCCTCCGGGCCGCTCCACCGCCCACAGTGTGCTTCAGGGTACGCAGTCTGGGCACCACGGGCCATGTGGGTGCCACAACATGTGTGCAGAGTGCTGCCGGCGGTTCTGGGGCGCCCCTCACCCGGGGGGTGTCTGTGTCTATTCGGATGCAGACCGCTTCCGCTAGGGGGCCGCGCCGCTAAGCGCTGCGTACTGTCTCCCTCGCCGCCCGGTTAGGCCCCTAAGCCGGGCGTTCGCGTAGGTCCTTCCCCAGTCCAGCCAGCACCTCGGATGTGGAGACCTCCAGGACCCTGCTGGTGAAGCGTCAGTCCCAGGTGCACTGCTTACCGCACTGACGGTGGTGTCTGCTGGGTAGTGGGGGTATTCCGCCCTGGTTAGCGGGCTCACCGTGCAGTTTGCGGACCTCCAGCCGGTCCGGGCGGGGGACCCTCCACTCAATTCGCCGCCATCTTAGAGCGTTGGAAGGCAGCGGACTCGTCCCAGACGCCTCACCGCTCCACTCCGCGGCGCTCAGCTGTGCCGCCCGCCGGGGCCAGAGAGCCTCACCCCCAGCGGCGGCGTGTCCACACCGTGCCTTCTAGCCGTCCAGCATCCCGCTATCCTGTCCGGGCCGGGGCTCTGCTTCCGCCTTGGTTCACGCCGGCTCCGAGCACGGCACCGGGAACTCGGTGAATTTAGCACGCAGTCGCGAGCTGGAAGCGACAGTCAGCCCGTCGCTAGCTCCCCGATCCGCGGAGCCAGTCTGCGTAGCTCTGGGGGGAAAATGCAGCTGAGTTTAGGGCTCGGGGCCTCCTATGGGGTCGGGAGCTCTAGTAGACACGTCCTTCTACCCCGCCATCTTGGCCACGCCCCCCCTCAAAGCCATCATGAGGTTTGTTTTTACCTTGAGCGCCCACAATATATGTGATAACAACCAAAATAATGCAAATGTTAAGGTATTTATGAAAAGATGCACTATTTAGACTTCCATGCCATGCAGAAGAACCAAAACACTAAGCTGGCCACAGTATATTATCTGTTTCCACATAAGGTCAACTGCAATAACAGAGTAGTTGCCTTTCTCCTTGGAATACCATGTCGGGGTCAATCACTTCATTGAAGGCAGGCATTGCACTGAACATGGCAAGCAGCTGAGGTGCACAGAGCCCATAGCAGGCTAACAGTGGAAAACTTTAGACCCTGAAAGCCTCATGCAAGTCCTCCCAGATTTAGAAGATTCTATTGGAGACCCCACCAAAAATTCTTGAGCGCCTGTAAAGTACGTTTACATGTACTATCTAGCAGATCTCGCGCCTAAGATCCAGGGTTCATGCCGCAGCACTCCCAAGACCGAAAACTGATGAATGACGAGGGAATATTATTCTTTTTTCTGATCTAAAAAAAGTATTCAAGGGTTCCAGGCATCAAAAAATTGTTATTTGTTTTATTATTTCGAATAGAAACTGTTTGTGCGTGTAAATTCAAAATAGATAAAACTAAAAGCGTAAACTGTAAACCGATTTCTGTCTCTATAGAGATTTTCAGATATTCCCTCTGGAAAGTGCATCTGCCATCCACAGACTTGAAGAGGACTTTCCATAGCTCCAAATAGGTGTGAAAATGCGTCTCTTGCTCAGTTTATGGACTGCACACACTCAGGTTGGCACTGTGAATCTCAAATCTGGCCCAGCTACACTCAGCATAAAACACTTCTTCTTCCGCACCAAACACTGCTAAACCCACAGGGTCAGATTCACAGAACAAACTTAAGACAAAATCCTAAACTTACTACCATGTTGGTATTCACAGAAGGCACTTACTAATTTTGGTATTCACATAAGGCACTTACTCATTTCGGTATTTACAGAAGTTAGGAGTCCTAACTTTAGGACTCCTAAATGCCTTCTGTGAATATTGAAAGCCCTAAAATTGGGATTTTTCTCAGTTTAGTAGTAGTAAAGTTAGGACTCCTAACTTTAGGACTCCTAAGTGCCTCCAGTGAATACCGAAAGTCTTAAAATTGTTTATCTCCTCCTGCCTATATAGGTGATGCCCATTCTGATCTATGATGTCAACTATGGGGGTACGTCTAAACAAAAGGAGAGGCAGGGAGGGTAGAGTGACACTCTTATTCCCCGGTAATAGTCAATAAACAAGAAAAGAGTGTCCAATGGTTGTATTCGACCACAGTAAGGAGCAAGTAAACGGCTTCACTTAGGATGTTAAAGAAAGCCCTCACTCACCACCTAGTGATGACATGCTTCATCATCGGGCCCCACCAAAGAGACACTCGGTCTCTTTGGTGGGGCCCGATGATGAAGCATGTCATCACTAGGTGGTGAGTGAGGGCTTTCTTTAACATCCTAAGTGAAGCCTTTTACTGGCTCCTTACTGTGGTCGAATACAACCATTGGACACTCTTTTCTTGTTTATTAACCATGGGGGTACCCCTGCGAGCCGAGTTGGCCAGCCATGCCAAAAGAGATCCCGTTTTTGTCCCTTTCTGCCTGGTTTAGCGGAGAAGTGTGGCTCAATGGTTAGAGGAGGCATACCCGGAAGCTGAGGTCAGACCCGGGACCAGGGTTCAATTCCGACGCGGCAGGGTCTGAACCCAAGTGTCCACGGACTCGATAATTCTCACTTCGGTGCCTACTCGAATCACAGGTTCACACTCTGCAACTCTGGGCAATAGCTTGCTTAATCTCCACTACGGCCCCCGCGGCGGGATGCCTGGCTTTCACCTTGGGGATGCCCAGTACGGGTTATCTCACAGGGAAAAGCCAGGACGGGTTCCCAATGCAAGCGCCGGGACACCCCGTTGGGGTAGCTGTGCGCTATATAAGATACACTAAAAAAAAAAATATATATATATATACTTTTTGTAATCAAAGCAGCACAATCTCTCTGCAAGCTCCGCTACATTCTGCTTTGCATGTAGGAGGTCTACGCAAAGCTCTGTGTGTGAGGGTCTATGCCTCTCTTGGTCCCGTAAATGTCTGGTCTGCTTTTTGTATGTCTGTCACCAGATTGCGGCACACTTCTATGGAGGTCGCCATACATCTCCCGGGATCACTGCCTTGAAGGTGTCCCATTCCGTCAACCTGGAAGAGGTGGAGTCGGTGTTCTCGGAGAAAAAGCGGGCTGTATGGCCTTGCGTTTCCTTGAGGAACACTTGATCCTCCAGGGCTTCTGGCTTGAGCCGCCAAGTGGGGATGGGCTGGAGGCTCAGACCCCATCGTAAGCTCATCAAGACTGGGTTGTGATCAGATCTCGTGCACAACATGTATTCCACCCCCTCACAAGTATATGAATGTCTGCAGAGCACATGAAGGTGTCAGGGTGGGTATGTATATCATGCACATGTGAGAAATGGGAATAATCCCTAGTGGTTGGGTGTATGCGCCTCCATGTGTCCACCAACCCCCATCTAGATTTCCGCTCCATGAAGGTTCTCGCTACCCTAACAGTCGGGGCATCTCTAAGCGGCGGATGTGAGCGATCTAGGATCGGGTCAGCCACACAATGAAAGTCTCCCCCCGAAATTGTGGAGTGTAACTGGTGAGGCGCCAATGTGTTAGACATAGCAGTCAGGAAAGCACTTTGGTCAGAGTTATGACCATACAGATTTAAAATTGACTTGTCCTGGCCGTCCAAGCATCCAGTGATCACAACATATCGACCCTCCGTGTCAATTCAGTTTCCTGTACATTGAAATGGGTCTCGTGTCCTTATCCAGCTCATCTCCACCCTTGCAAATGCTGAGAAGCAAGTGTAGTAGGCTTATCCCCGCCAACGTTGCTGCAGTGCAGCCCCTTCAGGAGCCAGGAGGTGCATCTCCTGCAAAAGAGCTATATGGACCCCTCTTCTATTTAAATAGGAAAAAACTTTGTGTTGCATCCTCATCGTATTTATTCCTCTGAAATTCCAGGACATGAGCTTGTAAGTATTGGTATTATCCATTTGTACAGCACTTGGTTTCCTCGGTCCACCCCCCATTTACAGCCATTCCTTTCACGGAGGTCAGTGCAACCCTCAGAGGTTTCGACCAACATATCAACTGACTAATGGATCCTGCCGGGACCCCAATTAACAACTTCTTAAACCCCAAACTCCCACACCCCACCCAGGACAAGTGAGTGTTGCATCTAGAACCAAAACAAGAATAGTGAGCGGGGGTAGGGGAGGCCACCTAGGAGGAAGGTAAAACCAACAGCCCCGCTAACCCGGGGACATCCTACCTACCCGGTACACTGCTTCTACATATTATGTGACATTCCCAATTGCCAGTCCATGGACCTCTCTTCAGTAGACCCTCTCTCCCCTTCGCAAACCCCCCTCTTATACTTGCTTGCTTGTTACAGTTCAGATAATGTCATCTGCCGATCTCGGAGTCATTTCTGGGAGATTTAGGCTGTGTCCCCCTATTGTGTCGGAGCTATGATAACAGTCCGAATCTTTGGATTCGTCCCCTGTTGGCGAGGGCACGTCTCCAGCCTCTGATGCACTAATTGAAGCAATTGCCGGCACAGCTCTGACTCTTTCCTGTTGAAATTCTGCCGCCATGTGGGACCAGCGTATCCGACCTCCCTTTCTCAGAGTGCGATAAGTTGACTTTCCCTGGTTCTCCCTTGGCCTCCTATCCATCCTGATGGGTGCCTGGCGGTCAATCCTATCTCACACTTCTTGCGGCGTTACAAAGAACCATAATCCTGGTGCTGTCATCACATGTTGTTTTGCTGGAAATATCATTGAGTACTGAGTCCCCAGTTGGCGTAGCTTTTGTTTAGCTGCCAGGAAGGATGCTTGCTATTTTTGCACCTCTCAAGAGAAATCCGGGACCATTCTAACTGTGCTATTGTCCACCACTATGTAGTCTTCTAGCCTGGCCTGGTGGGGCATGTAGTCTTGATCTTTATAGAACAGCAGGCGTGCCACCACTGGTCGTGGAGGCCCCCCGGTGGGGATGGTCATGCCAGAATCCTGTGAGCGTGTTCCAGAGCAAAGTAAGGAGCGATGCCTTCAGCCGCAACATTGCCCCTGACCCATTCTTTCAGATATGCAACCATGTTGTTACCTTCAACTTTTTCCCGAAGTTCCACAGCCCTCAGAATATTGCAGCATGACTTATTTTCAGCATCCTCTGCCCTTAGTTCTAAAGTGTGGACCCTCTTTTCTATATCAGCAAGTTTATCCGACGCTGCAGTAACAAACGGTCTCATGTCTTTGATATCGCTCTCATTGGTTGTGACCTTTTTCACCAGGCGTCTCTGATCTTTTCGAAGGAGTTCCAAATCCTCCTTCAGGGTATCTATTTTGTTTTCGAAGCTATCCTGGAGGTCTCGATAGCCTGCAGTATATCCTGAAGCGTAGGTCCGGGAGGAGTCTCCTGCTGACCCGCTCCTCCTCTGCCCCCGATCCTGAGCTCTCAGCACTGTCGAGCTCCTGGTCTTGATGGTCCGGATCTTTCCTCTGGGTGGGCTTCCCCATGGTGAGGCTTACTTTTTTAGGGTTCCTTTAATTTTCCCCCTCTTCCTCTTACTTTGGCCCTAAGTCGATCACCTCATGTTCCACCTTTGTGGGCCTCCTTTCCCCTCTGCAGGCCCTCAGCTTCTTTGGCGGATTTTCCAATCCTATTTTCTTTCAGCGCTACCACTGTGCTCCCCCACACCCCTAGTAGGGGGCTCTTCTGTGCTCAGAGGAGGGCTTTGTCACTAGATCTCAGTGCCAGGATTTGTTCCCTCTTAGGTCGGCTGATACCTGCAAACTTCAGCTCTCCTTTGTAGGAGGTAGGATCTGACTGAATAGTTACCCCCACTTTTTGCCTGATGTTTTGCTGGTTTTGACTAGTCTGACAGGGATCCTGCTAATCAGGACCCCAGTCTATCTGCTTTCTCTCTAAAATGTAATGACGTGTACTTGGGTAAACTCCAGATTGGATATTGGGGTGCCCTTTAAAGTCCCTATGATATGGTACACATGTACCCAGGGCATAGGTACCCCAGAGACCTCCCATGGGCTGAAGCATGTATTATGCCACTCATGAGAGGCCATGCAAAATGGAACTACAGGTCTGCCATTGCAGCTTGTGTAAACTGGTGCTAGGACCACTTTCTTTAGATATAGGTTTACTATATCTATAGGTCACTACACTTAAAACTTATGTGTTGGACTTGGCCCTTCTGGCAGGTTCACCCCTGAAATTTTTGCCTTTTAGTGTTACATAATTATAATGATTTCTGGTCTTTGCGCACTTTAGCACTGTGGCGCAGTGTGAATTGCGGGCGCTCTCTGAGTGCGTGTGTGAGATTGGCCTGCCCTCCCATAGGAATGCATGGGGAATGTGTGTGTCCCTGGTAGTTCCTGATGCGTGGGGAGTGCAGATGCGAGTTTGGTATGTGCGGACTCGTGTGATTAAATGCTGCGCGATGATGTGTGCAGCGCAAATGTGTCTAGTGTGGAAGTGCCACTTCTAGAAGTTGGTGTGCCTGTGCAGTGAATGTGCTGGCTTGTGATTGGCTGGAGCTGGCTGGTGTGCCAGGATCCTGGAGTCTGGGTGGGTCTGCCCAGGTGGTGAATGGGGAGATCTGCATGTTGATGGCAGGGAGGGGCTGCACCTGGGACCTGAATAGGGCTGGGCTTTCCCCACACAATGCTGGCTCCGCCCCCTGTGGTGCGTCTAATGAGCCTAGCCTGGCCAGTGAATAGTGAGAGGGTCTGAGCCCACCAGAGTGCTCCCAAACCAGCTGCGTCTGGTTTTGCCCCCACCCTACACCCTAGAGACAAAGGGATTTTCTGTATAAAATGAGGCTGTGACCTCATGTTCAATGTTATTGTTTCTGACTGGAATCTACCAGGGGCGTGCTGCTGCTGGGGCCCAGGGGAAGGCTTTCCTCCCTGCCCAGCCCCTGGATATCCTGGAGGCCTGGTGGACTGTTCTCCTGCTGATCCTAATTTAAGGGGGGGCCTTCTGCTGTTGCTGGGCCCCAGGAGGAACCACCAATGGCACTGCCTCCCTGCTTGGAGGGCCCTGTGAGCTGGCCTGCCTGGGCCCAGCCTTTGCCCCCCCCCCCCACCTCCTAAAAGATTTGATGCAGCCACCCTGCGCCTGGAAGTGCTTTTCTTTTAAATCCAGCACTTCTGGCTTCATCTAGCGCTTGGAAGCGCTTTATCTGTCCCTGCAGCGCTTGGCTGACTCGAGGAGGCAGTGAACCCGGCCCCAAGGGATTCCCCGGCGTGGGGATCCCCCTCCTGCGTGCGGCGTGGGAGCCTACCCCGCTTAATTGCCAAGTTAAGTCCCCTGGAAGGTGCCCACCCCGCCAGGGACCTTGCAGCTATTTTTATTATTTCTTAAACGGGAGCCTACCCCGTATTTTCCCCTCTAAATCACCGCCAGCTGGCCCGGGACACCCCCGTGACATCATTCCCGGGGTCACGTTGTGATTGGCTGCCGGCCCGGGACCTGACCCTGAAGCAGGAAGAGGAGCGTGGTGGGAAGCTTCCCCAGGAGAGGAGAAGCTCCAGAGAACAGCCGCCAGTGAGGCCCCGGCGAGCCAGGCGAGGGCCCGGCCGTCCAAGGAGACCTGCCGGAGGGGTCCTGCATCGCCGGTGAGTGGGGTCATTCTGCAAGAGGAGGGCATCGGGGCACATGGCCGTGCCCGCACCTCCCCTCCTGCTGGTACTCGCCCCTGGCTTTTGCCGGTGCTGGTATAGAGCCTGCGAGGCTCGGGGGCATTTGGTTGTTTAGAACCTGCGAGGCACAGGGGACATTTGGTTGTTTAGAGCCTGCGAGGCTCAGGGGGCATTTTGGTGTTTCGAGTCCCCAGCGGGGGACTGCAACGGAGTTAGGCAGCATTTCTCTCGAGCATGTTGAGGCTCCAACGATGGGGACATCTCTTCAGAGCCCACGAGAGGCTCCAGGCAGCATTTTCACGAGCCCTCGAGGCTCAAAAGGGGGCATTTGTCTATTTAGAGCCAGAGAGGCTCCAGGGGGCATTTTCGAGGGTAGAGTGGCCCCAGTTGGCAGTGGGCCGCTTCCCCAGTGGGCCAGAATTGGTTTAGGGCCTGCAAGGCTCAAAGAGGGCATAGTTGGTTCTTGAGCCCACGAGGCTCACACGTTGGTTTTAAGCCCCATTGTTCTCTCAGAGCCCAGAGGAGATCCCCAGCTGCCCAGCACTTAGTTGGCAGCTGCTACGTTTAGGCTGTGCACATTTCTTCTGTTGGCTGCCTGCGCAGCCTGCCCTGACATTTGGGACACAGGGCGTTTCAGCCCACAGAGACGTCAGTTGGCCTACGGACAGTCACAGGTTGTGGCTTATGTAATTTCTGCGCAATTGTTCTTTGCTGCACCTCTGAATGTGTTTTTATGCATCATGTGCTTTTCCCTACACCTCTGAATGTATGTTTATGCATCATGTGTTTTCTTCCCCTACACCTCTGAATGTTGTGATGCATCATGTGTAATGTTCTTATGCCTATACCCCTAAATGTACTGTGATACTTAGGTGGTTGTTCTTTCTAGTACAGGTGTTGCTAACGAGGTCCTGGTTCCCTGCGTGATATTTTCCTAAGGTGGTTAGGGTTGCGTAGGTGGTACTTACCTCTTACCAGTGCTTACTGGTTGTGTGCTACATGATTATTTGGTGCTACAATTGTTCTAGTTCTAAAAGTGCTTATTCCTGACAGTGGTCCACGTGGCCCTGTCCCATGTACATAATCCCCTGTAAATTCTGTCCGTGCCTCTGGCACATTGTAAAGTGTGTGTTTACTATCTAATGTGTTTTGTAATACAAAGGCTATTTTTACATATACCTTGTGTGGAGTTCCTTTTGTGGAGGGCCTGGGATGTTGTTGCTGGTGGGTGCGTGCGCAAATGCTTTACACATCACCTCTGAGATAAGCCTGACTGCTCGTGCCAAGCTACCAAGAGGGTGAGCAGGGGTTGTCTTGGCGGGTGACTTCCTTGCCCTGACTTAGAATGGTGGTTTCTGCCTTACTTTGGCGCAAGCCTTAGCCAACCAGAAATCCCATTTCTAACATTATGTCATCCCTATAGCAGGCCTTAATCCTGAAGGCAGGGTGCTGGGTTTTACGTAAGAAGGTGCCCCTGTAGGAGCAGAACCCCTCTGCAGCCTTCGGAGACCATTCTCCCGGGTTGTCTGTGACTCAGCCAGACATATAGGTAGAGGTGCATTATAACCTTGCAGTAAATGCTATCTCGAAAAAACGGCTGAAACAAAGCATTTCGTGTTTGGTATCAAACACCTTGGAATCGTACCTCCACACTGGTAACCGGTGTGGGAGGTATGATTCCAACCTTCTGAACCAAGCTTTGTGGGGTCACTGGTCTTTCCGGTGCCAGCCTTTCCGACCCGGGCAACACAAAATTGTTGCTGACGACCAGAGACACATTTCCTCCCTCCTGCTGCTGAGCCAAGTTTGTGCAGGGGAAGGCAGGACAATAGGCGTCCTGTCACAGGGAGGTGTGACCACTTCCCAGACAGGATTTAGTGTATTGGGGCTGGGTGGGTGCACTTCCAAAGTGCCTGAAAGTCTGCATCGGGGGCACACTTGGTGTCCCTGTGCATAGTCCAGCTCAAACCAGTTTTGGGAGCAATTGGCATCTGCTCTGGCGTGCAACAGGACAAAGGACATGGGAGTAACCTCCCCTCTGTCCTGACCCTTACACTTGCAAAAGTACTCTGTGCACAGGGGTTCGGGTTGCTCGGGTTAAGCGGTCCCCATGAGGGGACAGCGTTACATCTTGTAAATTTAATTTTGTAACATGTAAAGCGCTCTGATACCCTCGGGTCTTGTCATCACTGTATCAAATTTAGAAAAATAAATAGATAATTTAGAATTTCTCTTTGATGTGTAGCATTTGAGGTGAATCTTTACCAATGTTGGTTGGTGGCATTGAGGCCGTTTTCAGAGCCGAATGTAATTTGGTTTCTCCAGTTTCATTATTATCGGTGTATCATCAGCATAGTTGTAGCATATGATGTTGAAGGAATTGAAGAGTTCCGAGAGTGATTTGATGTAAACATTGAACAAAAGCAATGAGAAAGTTGACCCTTTAGAAATTGCATTCTTGATTCCATTAGAATGAAAAGAAAAGATGCTGCTTTACCCATATTTATGGTAGGAGTCAATCTAGTTAAGGACTTTTCTTTTGATGGCTATATCATTTAATGTGCTCAGTGAGATTTCATAATGTATGATGTTAAATGCTGTTGATAGATCTAAGAGAATGAGTGCTGCCACATTCTCCTTATCCACTGTGTTTTTTTTGGTTGTTCCAAGTGGAAAGCAGGGCAGATTCACTGGCTCTTCCTGGCCAGAAGACTGTTTGGTGGTCAGATAGTAATATATTTTCTTCCAGGTGTTGTATGTGACTTGCAGGGCATAACCATAGGCTGGCGGAAGGGAATACATTTCAAGACATTTAATGCAGTAAAAAACACAGATATAATGTTCACAGAAAACTACAGTTAAAATAAAGTTATAGTTAAGATTGGATATAACATGGTAACAAACATTTTAAAAACTTCACAATTAAAGTAAATTTATGGTTACAAAACAAAACCTAAAAACCATTGATATTCTGAGGTTATGCAATCAATAACTTACACTATAGCCATGCAAAAAAGAACTCGCTCACCAAATATACGTTAGAATAAATTGCAGCAACATAGATTTCAGATGACAAAAGTGATGTAATATGTGAGGTCATGAGCAGTGCATTGTAGTGGTAAGGGAAGTCAGAGCAGGTTTTATTGTTCAGTTTGAAGCGATCAGTTTGTAGTAGACATGCTTGCAAAGGAGGGATAACAGCTACTCCTAGAAGCCGAGGTGAGTAAATTGGAAGGAAAAAAGCTGCAGCAGTGCATGCATTGTATAGACATGACCACACTGGGAACAAAACGTTTTAAAAATGTTATTGGTGTCATTAGGAAAGTGAAAGGAACCGCCTTGAGGAACTATCAGGCGTTCACCAACATACAAAAAAGTTACTAAACGCAAACGTATTATTTTAATCTAAAAAAATCACACACTGGCATAGTAATCTCAGGCAATAATGGGACTACTGTGTGCGCGAATGAGCTCCTTATGAAAGGTCAGAATGCCATCACTCACAGTGAAGTTAGACCATAGCTGAAATAGCTTGACCCACTGCCCCTCAAAACTGTGAATGACACAAAATCAAACCAATGAATGAAGAGGGCTGTCTCATGCCCCTGTAAATAACCGTATTAAACAATTAATTTTAGTAAACTGAAAAGCTCTTGGCTAACGCCTGCCCTAAAAGATATTGCATGTGCGTCTTCACAATAGCTCCAAGCTTACCGTCGGGGGCATCCTTTGAACGCAAGTTAAAAACTTGTTTATGATTGTCCTAACTTGGTTAAAAGAATCTTGGCAAACTTCCTTCTCCCTGATCCAAAGTTTCAGTGACCTCACACTGAAGGGATGCCCTTGGTGTTATGTTCAGCCATTTACACTCCAATATATAGATCTTGGGTGAAAATCAATATCGGCCCCTTTTCCATTTTGGAGCTGCACAGTCAAGATTTCTCGGACAAAATTGTAAATTGATACTTGTATAGCGCACTACTCACCCGCAAGGGTCTCAAGGCGCTTGTACCAATACCGCTGTGGAACCCATCCTGGCTTTCCCTGTGAGGTGTCCACTCCTGGGAACCCCCAAGGTGTAGGCCAGGCATCCTTAGCGTTGTGGAGATTAAGCAAGCTATTGCCCAGAGTTGCAGAGTGAGACTCCATGATTGGAATAGGCACCGAGGTGAGAATTATCAGGTCCATGGAATTTTTGAGCCCAAGACCCGCCAAGGCGGGGAATTGACCCCTGGTCCCGGGCTAGACCTCTGCATCAGGGTTTGCCGCTCTAACCATTGAGTCACAAAGGGTCATGATTCCCAGAAAATAGTCGTAAATCCACACACCTACCCATACTCCATTGGGAGGTAGTAGATATACAAGTGTTTGGGCATTCACATCCTTTCGGAGTACTATGATTTGAAAGCTGCACCACTGCCAAGGTCCCATGTATTCCAGCCGGAATGTCAATGACATTTGGTGTTTCCCATTGCTGAGTTGGAAGCTAGATTGAAGTCAACATTGAGGTAAGGTAATCAGGAGCGTAAAGTCACATTTTTGACACTTTTTTCTCCACTGTGAAAACATATTTCCCCCTTGAGAACCCCCGATTGAGAAATGGTCAAATGGCGTTGTGTGAAAGCCAACACACTCACAAATCTGTGGGCTCTCACCAGCGCTCAAAGCCAACCACACCTTGAACCACGCATTCCCCACCTCTTGCATAAGGTATACTCCTGCAATTTTGTTCGTAGCCCTAGTGCCCTGGTGTGGAGTAAACGGAGCCATTTTTGTCCATAAACCTATGTTTGCTTTGTGTATGGGTCCAGGCGTGAGTCTCTCTTCAAGGCACTAGGCCACGTGCAGCCGGGAGGTAGAGGTATGGTCTCAGGAGCTACAAGGAAAGAAGGGTGTGAGAAGGCAAGACCGTGGCAGCACGCTGCCCCAACAAAACAAGTTTAATGGAAGTTTGCAGTGAAACATACACACATTTTTATTTGTTTACCTTGTATTTCCGAATAGAGACAACTATATCACATCCTTTAAATCAAAATTGATATCATATACATTCCATTCCTTTCGGTTAAATCTGTGCTAAGAGAGAGTTCCCTACATTTCAAATGACATTTTCTCATATCTAGTTTTTCACTTTCTACCTACTATGACATATGTACATCTTACAATGGTGCCACTGCACTTGCCATCATCTAGGACCAAAGCTTGCCCACTGAATCCTATCGATGACAGTCATCACAAAATCCTGAAGGTGATACTTCGAATCGATGAACAGGATCAATGTCATGGACCCAATAATAGTGGCATCCTAACATTCCAATACTTCAAACCAGACCCCTGGAGCACAGGTCAGCACAGACAGTGCACCTGATACCAAAGTCCAAAGCCCCTGCAAGCCATGCACTAAAAAGGTTCTGAGGCAGCTGGCAGTGCCCACTATTCCATGTCAGCTATCCTGGTTCATCTCTCTCCCTTGGTGCCCTTCTGAGCAGACTTATTCCTACAATGCAGGCACCATAGCTCCTGGTCAAGCCCACTGGCATGTTACCGTCAATGACACTATGCCGATACCTGCTTGGGTTGTCATCCAGGCGACCACCAATGCAACCCTCTGCTCCTGCTCTACTTTAGTCATAGGAACACAGAAGGGCCAGGCCCCTAGAAATACCAGAAGCTGTCACGTAGAACTAGAAGAATGTAAAAGGTTGTATGGCTTTGTTGACTAATATCAAGCAAGAGATGAACCAGAGATAGGACAGAGGAAGCATAACTTTTGATGATTTTGGGGTTTCTAACACCGAGTATAAAGAGAACACAGGATGCAGAGAATTTCATCCATTTCAAATAATTTATTGAAAAGCATTTCAGGAATAATGTTCAACCACAGTATTTAATCGAACCCACAAAGGGACATTTTTCAATCCCTATTGTCTCTCTCCCTTTCAGGATGCTATACATTTTCATCAATACGAAACATTTTCGAATTTAAACTAAACAAACAGAAAACAAACCAAACTAATAGGTTCATAATATATCACTATAATGTCCCAAATGTCACTGACTTTCAAAATCACTGCACATACTTGAATCTCTATAAACACTTATGCTTTACCTGATATCAGCCATGACAAAGTTCCTGTCACCTTTACCTGCAAAGTGTAGATTGTGAAAAAAAACATATTACTCAATTATATTTTTAAGATTATTTTTTAGCGAACATTTTCAGGAATCTTGTCTTCAGCACTCAGTCTGCTTGGCTTAGTTGTTGTTTAATCTAGATTCTTTCAAACCATTTAGAGAAAGCAAGGGTAGTCCTGTGTTTCATTCAGCCCTTGTGGACTGAGTGGTCCTAAAACATCAATGCACCAGCTTTCACAGCATACAACAGAAGCATGGTTGAGATATTTCTTCCATACAATTTTCTCTTACAAGTTCACAAACCTAAAAATTTAACTGAGCTGGTGAGTTGTGGTTTTAACAAAATCTTTTGCTAAGCTTGATCTCATATATTTTGATCATATTGTGGATTTAAAAGCTTGTTGATGGAAATTTTAATCAAAGTCTTCAAAGGTTGTCTGAAACAAAGGACTACCCCTGCTTTCTCTAAAAGGTAAAATGACTAATGAACACGGGAGATTTAGCAATAAAGAAAAGACTCCGAACTTTGGATGGTCTGAGAAGTGGAAAATAAGAACTGGCACAAAGGGGATACCCCAACTACCAGACCTAATGCCAGCCCCTTGGTAATCGTGGCTGGCAACATGTTTAGTTGATGAAGTGGGCCACAGGTGACTCTCTGTATGTGATGGGAACACTTGTAAGCAGAAGGGAGTCATCCTCAAATAGATGGTGACAGAACCCAGCAATCTTCAGTTCCTGAATGCGCAAGGAGGAAACCTGAAAGAAATCCGACACTGTCAAGGAAGGGAAAACCTTCTGGACGTAAATGGGAGAGTTACGAAGGAACGCCCCAAAGATTGCACCAAAAAGAAAGTAGCCTGGAATCCGAGGTTCCCTTAGCTTTTGGTTGTATCCCCTGAAAAAGTACTTCCTTTCTCATTGAAACCCTCATTGCTCTCTTCACTCATGGTATGTGGATATTACAGGCCGTGTTTGCCAGCCGAGCTGCAGACGTCACTGCTAGAGCAGACTGAGGAGCCTAGCTCCACAGATACCACTTGCTATATTGTGTTCAGCACCACTGGAACAGAGGGTTATTTGTGAGGACATCACCACCCTGCAGCATGTGGTAAATACGACATTTTGGTAAATGTGTCAGTTATCCAAACCAAAGCACTGCAGCTGGTTTTAACGCAGGGTTGTGGTCAGTGCCGGCAGGGGCGGCTTTAGGCATGTGCAAGCTGTGCACCTGCACAGGGCCACCAAACCCCACGGGCCACCACGCCAATATATATCCTTAATATAATAATCCTCTGAGGATGGATACATATTTGCGTGGCGGCCCCGGGCAGGGATTTGGTGGCCTCTCGCTCTGTTCCACTTCCAAACACCCTGACCCCCCCCCCCCCCCTTCTTCACTGGCCTTGGCGTTTCGCATGCCCGGACACCCTTTTTCGGGGGCCCTCTACCTACGCTCCCTGCCCAGGGCCTCCATGAGCCTAGAGCCGCCCCTGGTGCCGGAATGAGATCGTAAACCAGCTCTGGCAATTAGGTCCGACTGGCCCAGCGGGGTGAGGCGGGGTGGGGGCGGTGCTGTTGCGTGCGTTTGTTACAAGAGGCCGATTTTGCAGCACTGCTGGAAAACTGCCCCCCAGTAACAAAAAAACGACCCCCCACCAGTCAAAAAACAGTCTCCACCCTTCCAGCTCCCCAGGGAAATGCCCGGTGTCCGCTACGGCCAGTCCGGCCCTGGTTGTGGTACACGGGTCTCAACAAATCTGCCCCAAGAACGTACTTTCTTTCAATTTACTAAATAAATAGGTTTTAAAAAGCTCAAAGGCAGTACCTTGTCACTGGCTGCCACAGATAAGCAAATATCTGAGGGGTGTTTTATACAACATCGCCTGCACCCGAGAAACTGAAAAACAGAAATTTGCTGACAGCTGTGGATACTGTGTACATATTCTCCATGAATAAATATAATTCATAACTAATTTGTTTCTGAAGTCTTTAACAGTAACAAATTGCTTTGATAAGGCATAACCCTTCCAAGTAATCATTGTGTGTAGCTTATTGCTGATAAGGTATTACATTATCAATCATCTGCAGAGTAACTGTGAGAGAGGCATAGGTCAAGGGCAAGAGTGTCTGGCCGCCTTTATCAACCTGTGTCTTATGATGTATAGTGGGTCTGCTCAGCACAGGGATGGGGCTTCTGTGACCTGATGGTATTGAACCCTAAACACCGCAAATACAAAATGTGCGGAATCTTTTACAGGATCACCTCACAGAGTTATACAACCTTGATATACATAAGATAAAGTCATACAGTTACACTGGTGTCATACTTCTACACACAGGTGTGCGTGGGAATTCCTGAAAATTAACCGGTTCCATGCTCATGACGGAGCCGCTCCGTCATGAGCCGCGGTTGCGCTGTGCTCATGACGGAGCAGTTCTGTCATGGCCCTGCCGCCGCGCCTGCGCGGCGCTGATTTCGCGCCTGCGCGGCGCGTTCTATTGAGCGGGCGGGGCCTTGACGGAACCGCTCCGTCATGAGCACAGCGCAACCGCGGCTCGTGACGGAGGGGCTCCGTCACGAGCATGCGAGCGCCGCTCGGCCCCCCCCCTAGCGCTGCCGCGGAATTGCTGCCGCAGCGAAGGGGTTAAGGGGCTTATTTACAAGGAATGAACGCAGCGATGTGCCGCAAGCCATTTGTCTGCGGCGCGCTGTGTTAATTCCGAAACAAAGGGATGTGTCATATCAACAACCATATGACGGATCCCTTTGTTCTCCCCGGCGCTGACGCAGGCACCCTTGTACCATGTTGCAAGGGTTCCTGCGTCATGGGTATGATTGTTTTTCTGCAGAAAGGGACAACTTCTTGCACAAACACAATCACAAGAGGTGATTTCCTCTTCCTGTGTGTCCTGCAGAATGCAGGACGCATAGAAAGAGGAAAAAAAAACGAGGAGAAATGAAAAGATTTCTCCTCGTATCACCTCCCTACGCCTCCCCTGGGGAAGCGTAGCATTCTGACACATTTCCAGGTTTACGATTTCTCGTAAATCTGGGAATGTGTCAGGTTCCATGGCTGTTGCGTGGGAACACCCACAGCAACACCCATGGAATGTCCCTTTCACACAAAGTGCTGCATGTAAAGGGGCTGTATTTACTGGAACAGGAAAAGCCACGCAGGGTGGCCTTTTGTATCCTTGTAAATATGGGGCAGCAAAATGCGCCACCAGTGCCTCACAAAAAGTGACGTATCGGCGGCGTAGGGGGCTTGTAAATAAGCCCCTTTATTTGCTTTAGCATACATGGAAACTTGTGCCAGTCGCATCTTTCCAGACAGTCTGATGGGAAAGTTATGCAGAATCTGCTGTTCCTCTAAAGAGGAGGTAGATATATGTTTTGGGGAAATTCAGCCTCTTGTTCAAATGCTCTTTTTTTTCTTTTTCTTTATATTAATCCACGAAAACATGCTCCTCCCTGGAGAAACTCTTGCCAACACGCTCCACAAAGTTTGGTGGTGACCTGTTTCCCTTTCCACCCCTGAAGGGCAGTACACTTCGAACTTTTTGCAGGATGGGAAGGGTCGGAGAGCAATTTGTGAATACCTTCAAATTCACTAGTTTGTGGGTGTCAATATACTCGCAAGCCAAACCACACCTTGATCTTCCGAAAACGAACCGAGTATGGGATTTACTCAGGGCTCGAGTCGGGGTATCACGCGGGTGGGCGGCGTCCCCAACTTATTTTACCGGGGGGACGCCATCCCCCGAGCCAAACAAATGGACTTCACTCTTTGGCCTCTCTGGGACGAGGAGCTCAGCACCTTTTGTGATGCCACTTCCTGTCGTGACGTCACTTCCAGTGACAGCGTCCCCCCACTTCTTTTTTCAGGACTTGTGCCTTGGATTTACTACTGCGTAATTGTACGTAGGCTTGGCATACAACTATAGAGTACTCACTCTTTATGACAGGGGCCCTTTTGTGGCTAGCTGTTAGGCATAAAAGGAGCCATTGCATTTCAGAGCCGTTAGTTCAGCCACGGCCCTGGAGGGAGTTTCGGTGGGGTGGAGAGGCGGGGCGGGGGAGGGGCAGGGGGGGTGAAATTCGTTTTATTTATTAAATTGTTTACTTATATTCAATTATCCATACTCCAGTTTTTAGCACCGCCCACCCTGCCCCTCCCCTGCCCTGCCTCTCCGCCCCACCAAAACTCCCTCCACGGGCCATAGCTGCGTTACTTTATGCCAAGACACAGAAAGAGATGATGTTGCCTAGTGAATGGCGATCTCAGTTATACAAATTTAGGGTACAGGAGACGCTCATCAACTGGATCAGGGCTTTTTCAGTGTTTAGTGCAGTTACCGCTGAACGTTACCTCGGTATGCAAGCTGAGATGGCTTGCTATCACAGCAGGATTACAATGTTTAATGAGAATCATGGGGGTGATGCCTGGAAAGAATATGACATAGCTTTCAGGAAAGCGAGGGAGTTTAACAGATCTTTAGCTTGGGACAAAGTTGACTCTATTTCATGGCATTCTCAGTTTGAGAAGGGGCAGTCTGCAGGTACTAGCGCAAACTGGAACAAAGGCTACTCCCCCAAGCCTCACCAGCCCTTTCAACAGCCCTTTCGGCCAGCGCAAAGCGGGGAAATGGCCAATAAGGTCAAAGGTAATACGGGTGGGAAAGAAGTTTGCTGGGATTTCAATAGGCGAACCTGCAACAGGGCACCAGGCACTTGTAAATTCAGGCACGCGTGTTACATATGCGGCCATCCTTCCCACCCAGAAACGGCATGCCGGTCAAAAGGTAGTGCGTCAGGTAACAGAGGAAGGAAAAAAACAGAATAGCGGAGGTTACCCCCTTATTGCGCATTCACCTATTATCGTGAATGCTGTGATCCCTTGGCTTAATAGATACCCAAACCATACTGCTGCAAGGACGCTCCAAGAAGGTTTCACACACGGTTTCCGGATTCCAGCTGGGGGTTATACTGGGACACCGCAGTATAAGAATCAACTGTTAGTTACAACAACCAGGGGTAGTGGCAAACAACATAGAGAAAGAACTGCGCTTAGGTAGAGTAGCAGGGCCTTTCCCCCACATCCCTGTACAGGATTTTGTTTGCTCGCCTTTAGGAGTGGTCCCAAAGAAAGAAAAAGGCGAATATAGGCTCATACACAATCTGTCAGCACCTAAGGGCTTATCATTGAATGATGCGATTGATGAGTCCATTTGTAGTGTGAAGGATGCGTCTTTTGATCAGGCAGTTGAAATGTTGAGAGTTCTGGGCCCTGGGGCACTGATGGCGAAATCGGATATCGAGTCAGCGTTTAGACTACTTCCAGTGCATCCAGCAGACCAATTCTTGTTAGGTTTTTCATTTGAAGGCAAATACTACATGGATAGGTGTATGCCCATTTGTTGCTCTATCTCCTGTGCTTATTTTGAAACATTCAGCTCTTTCCTGGAGTGGGTCCTGAGACAGGCTATGGGCCACCAGTATGTCATGCATTACCTGGATGATTTTCTTTTCCTGGGTCTGGCGGGCACACAGGAGTGTGCGAGGGCATTGCAGGAATTTTGCGTGCTCATGCGTACTTTTGGGGTCCCGCTCGAGCAGGAAAAAAAAATAGGGCCATTGACATGTCTGGAATTCTTGGGGATTGAATTGGACTCCATGGAAGGCTGTTTTAGGTTACCCAAAGAAAAGATTGAGCGATTCAGGGCGACCCTTGAACTATGTTTGCTGAAAAAGAAAGTCACTCTACAACAGTTGCAACAGACAGTGGGCCAGTTAAATTTTGCCTTGAGGGTCTTACCTATGGCACGCCCATTTTCCCGCTCCATTGCGCAAGCCATGAAGGGCCTGCAGGACAAACACCATCACACACGACTGTCAGTCGAGGTTCGCCAGGACATGCGGATATGGATTGAATTCCTAGAGGATTTCAATGGCAGAGTACTGTGGGGTGCACCCACGCTGACCTCAGCAGAGTTAGGACTATGGACTGACGCTGCTGGCAGTGTAGGGTTTGGCGCCATACTTGGCAACAAGTGGGTGGCCCAAACAAAGCCCAACTGGTGGGATGAGAACGGTTTGACAGCAAACATTGGGTTCCTGGAACTGTTCCCAATCTGGGTTGCGTTAAAGGTATGGCCCCAGCAATTGGCTAATCGGTCGGTCATTTTCTGGTCAGATAACATGACCGTGGTGGAATGCATCAATCAGCAGGCAGCGCGGTGTAAGTTAATTCTGCGCCTGGTAAAGGAGATTCTGCTGAGTTGCATGAAATTGAATGTACATTTCAGGGTCAAACATGTTCCTGAAGTCTTGAATAATGCAGCTGACACCATTTCTTGCTTTAAGATGCAGGTATTCAGGGAACACCTACCGGCTGCAGAGGCCTTCCCAGCTCACTTCCCATCGACACTTTGGCAGATTGGTGCCCCCAACTACATGACCTCGTGGCAGCTAGCCTAGCTCCCAGGACCAGGACATCTTACGAAGGGGCGTTCAGGTCTTACTGTACATTTTTGGGTCATGATTGGAAGGACAGATGGGATCAGGAGGCTTGTTTTAATGGGTACATGGACGCATTACACAAGGAAGGGCGCTCAGTGGCGACAGCCAGCAGACATAAGGCAGTAGTTTCCTATTTTGTACAAGCAAGGGGAACCGGGGATCCTACGGACAGCTTCATAGTACAAAAGGCCTTGAAGGGATGGCGGCGCCTACAGGCAAACACCGCCGATAGCAGAAGACCGATTGGTTTAGAACGGTTGACAGCATTATTCCTCGCCCTGCCCAACACATGCAGTTCTTCAGGAGAGGTGATATTATTCAGGGCTGCTTTCTCCCTGGCCTTTTACGGGGCTTTCCGAGTAGGCGAACTAGTTGCTAACAACAAACTTGACACAATAGGAGGTATCCAGCTGAGAGATACCAGTATACAGGGTGACACAATGCGGGTCACCATCCGGAAATCCAAGACTGATCAGGAGGCTAGGGGGTGAGTTTAGGACTGAACCGGGCACCGAATAACCCATGCTGCCCGGTGTCACATGTAGAAGCATTAATCAAGCAACAAGTAGGTGAGGCGAGGGGAGCCTTACTAATGCATGCGGATGGTACCCCTCTGACCAGGTTTCAGTTCCAAAGAGTCTTAGCTATGTGTATCGCCAAGGCAGGTATAAACCCCAAGGAGTTTGGGACACATTCTTTCCGGATAGGGGCAGCCACCGAGGCCACTGCAAGGGGTTGGAATGGCAAGAGTGTGAAGAGGATTGGGAGATGGTCTTCCAATGCCTATAAGCGTTATGTGCGGTTGCACATGTTGTAAGGTCAGTCGACATCCCCTGACCCCTGCTTTGTCTATGTTTATCTTACAGTTTCTCGGGCCTGTGACGCAGGGCGGAAACTTCTTCAGAGTCATCGGAGCCAATCATCAACATCTCGACAACAGCAGGAAGACAAAAGGAGGACACCTGTAGTATGGGTAGTCGGTCATTCTTATGTGAAATGTGCTAAACCAATTTTCCTTGCAGGAGAGGGCAGACGGAGGGCGGAGTGCGGGGGACTCAATGTTTCCTTCCATGGCAGAGGGGGGCTCCGCCTTAATCAGCTTAGGGGCTACATGTCAGAGTTACTCAGAAGGCACACCTCACCGCCCTCAGTGGTCATCCTGCACCTGGGGGGGAATGATTTAGTCGACTTGGGCAGAATGGGTCCTGTTGGAAGAAATCATCTCAGCAGCAGGTTGGCTGGCGAAATTGTTACCTGGTTGCACTATAGTGTGGTCACAGTTGATACCGAAGCTTCAATGGAGGGGTGGTGAATCAGTCAGGGCGTTGAATCACTCGGTAAAGAGGGTCAACAATAAAATAGACAAGCTTTTTAGAACTCCTCACCTACAGAGTATACCTCATGGGTGCATTTGGGGTGAACAGTTCTACCTGCGGGATGGGGTCCACTTGACAGAGTCAGGGAATGCCCTATTGAAAAAGAACATAATGGCATGGGTTGAAGGTTTTGCTAGGAGGGTATGACCTTTCAGTGTAGGCAGTTGGGGGGGGCCAGATAGTCGGTCAACTATGCTGGCCTGTGGCGGTAAGATCATAATCGGTGAGCACCAATTTAAGGTCCTTAGGGGGCGGCACCATTAATGAATGGGGCTGCCCAGGGGGAGGGGCCAATGGTCTCTCCTAGAACTTCAGGGGCAGGATATCCGCTTGCTTGGGGTGTGGGGGAGGGAGTCACGCTTTCCTCGGGCTGGTAGCCACCCCGCACATACACTATGACGTCAGCAAATGGCGCGAGTGTAAGGGCCCTCCTTTTTGGTTAAATGGAGTTCACGGAGCGTACAAGGGCAATCAGGAGAGGGACGAACTCTCCCGGTAACCAGGCCCTTGTCGCGCATGCGCACTCAGACGTGAGGGCGTAGCTGGGTAAAGGATCTGACACCGGTTAACGACCTTGCCGTAGGACCAGAAATTATTAGAATGCAAAATCGATATGTAGGATGTTAGATTCGGTTAGGAAACACGCTGTATTAGACATTTGTTAAGGTTAGCCCATCATACCTGTCTAACTCGCTGTAAATCTAATGTCTGAATTTTGCATTTAATAATTATGTAAATAATGCTATTTTATTTAATTTTGATTTGTTTTTATATTTTAACAAATACGGCCGGGGGGTCGCGAGACCCCCTGCCTTCCAAAGAATTCTGTTGTTGACTGATAAGTATTTACTGTAGTTTGCATGATAAGGCGGGGGTGGCTGGCAGTCCCAGGCCATGAGGAAAGGGGGGGGCGCTCGCCCCGTCGCACACATGGCTGGGCCCGGCTCCCCCCTCATCCGTCCTGATTGGTCCCGCCGTTGACCCGGAGACGGTTTTACGCTTCCGCGTCAAGGGGGTGGAACCCGTGGCAAGGGGGGTTTAAGAGCCTGGGGAGCGCGGGAAGTGCCCTCTTTGTGCCCCGCCCTTCCCAGGCTCGCTCCTCGCCCCACCGTGGGGCTTATTATTTTCCCCACCCTCCATCCCTTGTAACAGAATTCAAGTTGAGGACATTGGTAGGTATCCTCTGAAACGCTTTTCTACGCTGTAGGTATATGATGTGTTTTCTTCCTTAGGCCTTTTTTCCGTATACAGGCGATGTTAATTGTAATTTAATTAAGTGGTTGTGTTGTTACTGCTGCATTAATCGTTTGCTTTAGGCCTTTTTTCCCTTCTTAGTGATATTGTCGTATTTATTATGTGGGTCAGGCGGTAAGGTCATAATCGGTGAGCACCAATTTAAGGTCCTTAGGGGGCGGCACCATTAATGAATGGGGCTGCCAAGGGGGAGGGGCCAATGGTGTCTCCTAGAACTTCAGGGGCAGGATATCCGCTTGCTTGGGGTGCGGGGGAGGGAGTCACGGTTTCCTCGGGCTGGTAGCCACCCCGCACATACACTATGACATCAGCAAATGGTGCGAGTGTAAGGGCCCTCCTTTTTGGTTAAATGGAGTTCACGGAGCATACGAGGGCAATCAGGAGAGGGACGAACTCTCCCGGTAACCGGGCCCTTGTCGCGCATGCGCACTCAGACGTGCGGGCGTAGCTGGGTAGAGGATCTGGCACCGGTTAACGACCTTGCCGTAGGACCAGAAATTATTAGAATGCAAAATTGATATGTAGGATGTTAGATTCGGTTAGGAAACACGCTGTATTAGACATTTGTTAAGGTTAGCCCATCATACCTGTCTAACTCGCTGTAAATCTAATGTCTGAATTTTGCATTTAATAATTATGTAAATAATGCTATTTTATTTAATTTTGATTTGTTTTTATATTTTAATAAATACGGCCGGGGGGTCGCGAGACCCCCTGCCTTCCAAAGAATTCTGTTGTTGACTGATAAGTGTTTTCTGTAGTTTGCATGATAAGGCGGGGGTGGCCGGCAGTCCCAGGCCATGAGTTAGGAGAGAACCTGAGGCAACTATTTTAATGATTCCCCCCCCCCCCACCTTCCCCCCTGAAAGATTTCAGGCATGTTTCCTCAGAGGGTCAAACAAGGGAAGAGAGCCCAGGAGCATGGAGCAGAAGAGGCCAAGCAGAGGGCGCCTGAGACAGAAGCGCATTGGCGAGTGGGGAGAAGTTTGCGACACAACTGCAGACAGGAGAGCATTTCAGGCAGGCATGACGAGCTATTGTATGCACTGCTGAATGAAGACTGCTGCACTCCAGGAAGTGACGCCAGACCTTTCGGCGGAGAGCTGCTCAGCAGACTGAAGTGCGGTTCCCATTCCACGTTATTGTTCCTCCACGTTTGTTGAGAGAAGAGAGAGAGAGAGGGTGAGAGTGGAAGAGAGAACCAGTGAACAGGCCCTCAGGAGAGCACAGCGCCAGCATGCTCTGAAGGGGCACAAGAGCTTCAGAATGCATACCTGTTATACGGCGTAGCTAGAGCTTGTGGCACCCGGGGCTATCCCTCAGATTGCCGCCCCTCGATGAGCAGTATGGCTTAGAAACAAAGCTTTTTTCACAAAGACGTGCTCGCAAAACAGCAACATCTTATGCAGGAAAGCGGCAAAAAAAATATATTGCGAAAACAAGCTATCATTGCGGAGAAGTGAACAGCTGCTTTATAGTAGCCGCAAAGAACATCACAATTCACACAGACCTTTGCAAACAGGGCTATGTCCCCAATTAAACCGTCATCAGATTAACCGGCTGGAAAAGCACTTCCGGTATGGGCTGCATTGTTTCCGGGGACCATTCAGCAGCCCCCATCTGGCCCTCAGCCAAAGAATGGTGGAACATGAAATCACCAGGCGATAGAATGCTCTTCAACAGTGTATCTCATACAAGTTACATTAGAGATTAAAACAATTAGATCATTTATCAAAACACCTCCTCTGATACTTTTCTTGCATGTTATACACGAGTTAGCACTCAGAGTTTTGAAAAATACCCCTCACACACCAAAAGGCCCCTTGGTGTCATGCTTCATCATCGGGGTCTTCGCACCCCTCTACCGGGATGCGGCGTGCTACGACCTACGACTACGCGGGAGCACTTGCAGTGTTGACTATGTGTGGTGTCCAGTGTGTGGGGTATATTAAGAGTGAGTGGGGGGTGTGTGTAGTGAGAAAAATTATTAAAAAGTACCTGGCACTAGAGTATGAAAGAAAAATTTATTCTGGACTCTGGCTGGTACTGTTAAAAGAAGTGCAGATTGAGGTCTAAGTTGTATAATGAACAAGACCTCTGGTGTGCGTTGTTGTCGACATGTTTCGGAGACAAGCTCCTTCCTCAGGACGGGGGCACAACCTCCCCTCCCTACTCACGCCTTGTTAAAAAAATGTGTATTTACAGAAAAGTGAAATTTAAATTTAATATTAGGCTAAGTGTGCCTACAGCGGTCTGCTACAAGCACAATGACCTGTAGAAAGACAAAAATCACAACTAATGGTTACCCATGTAGCGGGTAGTTCAAACAGGTGCAGTCACCAGGAACCAAACCATATGCTTATTTTATAAGCTTGTTAAAAACGGACTCACAACACACACAACATATAACACATAAAGTACTAGGATGTACTGTAAGAGGTATTCCTACTTGTGAAGCTTTCTTGTAGGCTTCATGAGCATAGTCAGGACGCCGGGGTGTTGCTTCAATGGCTATCTGTGGTGGATAATAATGTAGCTGTAATCTTTCAGTCTCTCACACTTACGTCTGTGGACGATTATCATAGGTCGTATGTTCTGTATCATACTCACAAGCACAGGACTCGTTGGTCACCGTCTTACCCCGCACGCTGCTCCGCTGATGTGGAGTTAGGATGTGGTTCTGAGTATTTATACCTTTTCATCCTGATTGGTGCAGGTAAGGGTGTGTTAATTAGGGGTGTTACCTGCCACTGATTGTATGTCCATGTATGGAGCATCCGCTTCCTGACCATACAGGGCTCACGTGTATGTTTCGGCCTGCGCCGGCCTGGGATTAGTGTCTGCATCAGAGATCCAGTATAGACGGCGCATGTGCAATCGTGTTACTGCATGTGTACATGCCTGAAGGTAGTGAGTGATTCTCGCGCATGCGTGGTGTCCATGTTTCACTCCTTGTTTTTAATCAGAACTGTTGGTCCTTTATGATGATAATTGACTCCAGGGTACATCATCATTAAGTCCGTTCAGATGGGTCCCCAATCTGAACACCCAACGTTGTTCCTTCTGGAAGAGGCCGGTCTCTGAGGGTAGTTGTTCTATGACCGTCCATTTCAAATCATTGACACAGTGTTGTTGGGTCAGAAAATGCGTTGCCATTTTGGTAGTGCTTTTTTTGCACCTCACATTGCTTTTATGTTCATTTATACGTGTTTTTATGGCTCTCGTGGTCATCCCCACATACTCCAGGTTGCATGGGCATTTGATCATGTAGATGACGTTTTTCGAGTTGCAATTTGAGAATCTCCTTTGTTCCCATGTTGTGCCATTCCGAAAATTAAGTCTCGTACTTTTTTCAGTCAGGTGGCAGCTGCTGCAATTGCCGCAGCTGCCACCTGACTGAAAAAAGTACGAGACTTAATTTTCGGAATGGCACAACATGGGAACAAAGGAGATTCTCAAATTGCAACTCGAAAAACGTCATCTACATGATCAAATGCCCATGCAACCTGGAGTATGTGGGGATGACCACGAGAGCCATAAAAACACGTATAAATGAACATAAAAGCAATGTGAGGTGCAAAAAAAGCACTACCAAAATGGCAACGCATTTTCTGACCCAACAACACTGTGTCAATAATTTGAAATGGACGGTCATAGAACAACTACCCTCAGAGACCGGCCTCTTCCAGAAGGAACAACGTT
This sequence comes from Lissotriton vulgaris, assembly GCF_964263255.1. Taxonomy (NCBI): domain Eukaryota; kingdom Metazoa; phylum Chordata; class Amphibia; order Caudata; family Salamandridae; genus Lissotriton; species Lissotriton vulgaris. Next base: position 56,823 of record NW_028243760.1, read on the forward strand.
GGGTGTTCAGATTGGGGACCCATCTGAACGGACTTAATGATGATGTACCCTGGAGTCAATTATCATCATAAAGGACCAACAGTTCTGATTAAAAACAAGGAGTGAAACATGGACACCACGCATGCGCGAGAATCACTCACTACCTTCAGGCATGTACACATGCTGTAACACAATTGCACATGCGCCGTCTATACTGGATCTCTGATGCAGACACTAATCCCAGGCCGGCGCAGGCCGAAACATACACGTGAGCCCTGTATGGCCAGGAAGCGGATGCTCCATACATGGACATACAATCAGTGGCAGGTAACACCCCTAATTAACACACCCTTACCTGCACCAATCAGGATGAAAAGGTATAAATACTCAGAACCACATCCTAACTCCACATCAGCGGAGCAGCGTGCGGGGTAAGACGGTGACCAACGAGTCCTGTGCTTGTGAGTATGATACAGAACATACGACCTATGATAATCGTCCACAGACGTAAGTGTGAGAGACTGAAAGATTACAGCTACATTATTATCCACCACAGATAGCCATTGAAGCAACACCCCGGCGTCCTGACTATGCTCATGAAGCCTACAAGAAAGCTTCACAAGTAGGAATACCTCTTACAGTACATCCTAGTACTTTATGTGTTATATGTTGTGTGTGTTGTGAGTCCGTTTTTAACAAGCTTATAAAATAAGCATATGGTTTGGTTCCTGGTGACTGCACCTGTTTGAACTACCCGCTACATGGGTAACCATTAGTTGTGATTTTTGTCTTTCTACAGGTCATTGTGCTTGTAGCAGACCGCTGTAGGCACACTTAGCCTAATATTAAATTTAAATTTCACTTTTCTGTAAATACACATTTTTTTAACAAGACGTGAGTAGGGAGGGGAGGTTGTGCCCCCGTCCTGAGGAAGGAGCTTGTCTCCGAAACATGTCGACAACAACGCACACCAGAGGTCTTGTTCATTATACAACTTAGACCTCAATCTGCACTTCTTTTAACAGTACCAGCCAGAGTCCAGAATAAATTTTTCTTTCATACTCTAGTGCCAGGTACTTTTTAATAATTTTTCTCACTACACACACCCCCCACTCACTCTTAATATACCCCACACACTGGACACCACACATAGTCAACACTGCAAGTGCTCCCGCGTAGTCGTAGGTCGTAGCACGCCGCATCCCGGTAGAGGGGTGCGAAGACCCCGATGATGAAGCATGACACCAAGGGGCCTTTTGGTGTGTGAGGGGTATTTTTCAAAACTCTGAGTGCTTCAATCACTTTTGATCACTCTTGTCCCTCTCCCCTGTTGGATTCACTTTGTTTATGTAACTATTCCTGTGGAGCATGAATCCAACGATCAGCTCTACCTCCCTCATTTGATTTTGATAAATACACGAGTTAGCACCTTTAGAGGAAGGGTACAGAAATAGAAAATACACATTACTCATTAGTTCCCATTAGCTTCCAGAAAGTCTATTACAAACACACACCGGTCCCAGTGCTTAATTTGTAAAAGAATAAGTGTCAGGGCTAAAACTTTACCTCAGACAAACTCTACCGGAGTCATGGAACGTTGGGATACTAAATACAAAGACTACAACTCTTGATTCTACCTCAAGCCTCTTTAATCCACCACCAGACACTCCCTGCTTCTACATCTCACTTGTACAAGTTACTTTTCTTCCTTACTCTCTCTTTGTCATTGTTTTTCTCTTCCTCGTTCTTTCTCCCTTCTGTGTTGTTCCTCTCCGAGGCTCTGGTTCAAAGTTTGTTGAGGTAAATTAAATGTTGGCAGTGGCGTAGCTAGAGCTTTTGCCGCCCGGGGTGGTCCCTGAGTTTGCCCACCAGTGATGGCTGGTGCAGGTTAGAGCGGGAAGTAGACAGACGACAACAAGGGAAATAATCCACACAAAAAAAAACACTTACCTTGCTCTCACCGAATTTGCTCACCTTACCCACCGCCCCAAAAAAGTGCTGGCCGGGCCACTGGGTATCTTACACAACTTTCGCACCTTCAGGCATAATCTCAAGTATAATTGCCTTCAGGTAGAGATCTACTCCAAGGTACACTACATAATATACATATGCTTCTTGATTGTTACACATAGTACTCATTGACTCATGGGCCGTCACCATTTTTAATTTTTGCCTATTATTGGCACCTGTTCTTATTTGACATTACTATCGCACCCAACACTCGGTTATGCTACTTTGCTTGACTTTAGTAGGTAAAGGATTGCATTAGCTTCTATGTATGTTTGTGCAGTGCCCGCCCAGTAAGAACAGCTTTACCTGAGCACGATGCAGCTCAGGATTCACAGCCGCCAAGTACCATTGCCATTGTTTGCTTGCAGTGGAAATCCAAGATGGATCCCACGAGTTCAATGTCTTAACTCACATACTTCTTGTACAATGTATAGAGCACACCAGTTACACATACATTTGCCCCTTTCATGAACACAGAATAGAGCGATGGGCCTACTTTTACATAGGTCTGTGGAGAACGTTTGCACCAGTGAGGGCAGTAGGCCTCTCCCCATTTCACAGGCAACAGGTAAAAACCTGTCCTGCCCTTGGCAATAACATGTTACAGTGAATATAGAAAATGAAGAAGGCCCACTCATGTCAATGAACGCATCAGCAGAAAGATGTGTGCAGATGTACATATTAAAGGAGAAATACAGGCCTAAGCTAGTAGAATAGAAAGCGCAAAACGAGTCAGATCCAGGGGGGAGGGGTGTAGACCTAAGCTTCAGCAGAATAGAGAAAAATAACTAGACATAGCAGAAATGGAAAGTTACAGGCCCGCGTTGCAAGAACATGTCGGCGAAAATATGTAGCTGAAGAAGCACAGAGGTACATGATAGGTGGGAGATTAGGTCTTGTAGCGCAGTAGACATGTAGGGAGTAGAGCATTGCAAGACTTCAAAGAGACAAGCTGGGGACCACTGGTAGTGCAAGCAACAGCGTCCTTTGCAGGTAAGAGCAGTGAGGCCAGGTTGGGTGGGGGGATACAAAATCGCCTCCACCCGAGCCCACCGCCTCACCACTCTTAATTGCACGGGCCGCTGCTGGGTACAAGTCGTGGTGTAAAAGCCTAACAGAAACACGTGTAAATGTAAATTGATACTTGTATAGCGCACTACTCACCCGCAAGGGTCTCAAGGCGCTTGTACGAATACCACTGTGGAACCCATCCTGGGTTTCCCTGTGAGGCGTCCACTCCTGGGCACCCCCAGGGTGGAGGCCAGGCATTCTTAGCCTTGTGGGGGCCGTTGTGGAGATTAAGCATGCTTGCCCAGAGTTGCAGAGTGGGACTCTATGATTAGAATAGGCACCGAGGCGAGAATTATCAGGTCCGTGGAAATTTGAGCCCAAGACCCGCCGAGGCGGGGAATTGAACCCTGGTACCGGGCTAGACCTCTGCATCCGCTCTACACGTGCACATGAGTCGCATTCCATACCCACGTGATTAGCTGTTTTTTCCAGAAAGTATTACTTGTTAGTATAATGTGTTTAAGATAGTACCTGATTTATTATGCAAATGCATGACATATTTGCACTCACAAATGTATAAAAGAAACTGGCTGCCACATTGTAAGTTGAAGTTAAGATTCCAGTTCCATGGGGCTGACTGACCTTCCACGTGCTTTATATTAAACTTTGTATTATATTGCCACAGAAGTCATGTCGTCTTTTTCTTTCATCCGGCAGCAAATATACTGCCAGGACTGCCAGCCTCTTGTAATCCTGTGAGCTGACAGTAGTCACACTCTAACGGGGGCACCCCTTCAGAGCACACAGCCCCAATCCGGGTCTCAAAATCATACCTAAAACTGCCACCACTGTACAGGCATGATGATTAGATGCTCTGAGGCCCCAAAAAATAAACAATACACAAGAAAGTCATTCTTGGTTGAATTAGGGGAGATGTGCACCCTCGTAACTTCCTGCAGTGGACCATCTCTCCCCCGCACATTGGGGAGGTAAACAGGCACTTTTAACCAGAAAGAGGATCAACATATTTTATTGTTCCAGACCGGTACCTTTAGTTGTGAGATAAACTTGTTACATTCTAGACTACTAATCAGAATAATCGCCGCCATGAACCACAGGACGATAGCTGTCTGTCTAGAGTGGATGCTCAAAAGCCATTGAGAATCAGCCTGGAGACAGCCACTTGTCACAAGATTCCACATTGTAGCCATTTTTGGCCAAGTGAAGTTCTACCCTCCATTTGGTGGTTATACTTGTTTCACCATTTAGTGAGCGGATGTGTGGTGTGATTTACATTTGTAGAGGGTATTTACCCTAGTAGAAAAAATGCATCAAAAGCATCTTCTTGCATACATTCTGGTAGGTGTTACACTAATGTAGTTTGTGTTTTCATATACCTACAATTAACGCAGACCATAGAACATCTGGGTAGTCATTCGGTAGATCATCAATGCATCCTTTCAATGGTTCCTATCGGTGGCCATCTCATTTCTCCAAATACTTAAGCATGAAAGTGTTCTGTACTCATGCAATCAAATTAATCCTAAACCATTAATTTTAAACCTCATATTCAGGGCCGGCTTGTTGGGTTAATCAAGCAATCCGATCCTACAAAGACAAACAGCTTTCTGATAAGGTTTTTTGGCTCAACTTTGCTTCAAGATCATCAAGAAGTTTAGATAAATAGGGAATTTTTCAATAAAGACTTATGCAATGCAGAAAAGTGATAAACATGTTTTGCTGTTCCTGATGAGCTGTACTTTAAAGAGAAAGCGCTGATGGTGAAGAATGCAGAAAGTTAATGTGAGGCATCAGATTAAATCAGTAATGGAAGTTTGAGCGGAGCGCTGGTGTTTAAGGTGGGGTTGTCTGGAAATATTTTTCCATCGAGGTGCCTCAAGAGATGATTGGAAGGTCTCAACTTGCAATTCAACAGAGTAAAGCTCGGCCAAGGTGGGTGGTGTCAATCACCACTGGAGGGGTTTCAAAGACATTTCTAACTTCTTAGATTGCTTAAGGGCAGCATTGGATCACTGACCCCATGAAAACATTTGTGGAGGAGGGGGTGGTGGTCTATCTAAAACAATCAAGTGTTAAAGAGGGAAACCCTTCAATTTCTGGAATAAATGCTAAATCTGGAATAGACTCCACCAGTGAGATTTACACCACCATATGGACAGTAAAGTGAAGGAAATTCAGCAGACAGATTTGCCTCTGGATTTAGCGTTTCCCCGAAACATTTTAGGATTTTCCACTACAGACCAGCTGTACATCAGATTCTGGCATACTAGGCTTCCTCCAATACCTCATATCAACAGGGAATGAGCCACAATATAAAAACAAGTACTCACAGATAGTTCACTTCACTTTTGAAGCATCGTGTATGCAGTAGACAGATCTGACAGGTAACATCACTTACAGCATACGGCAGCTTCCTTTTACCTACCTAGTTGCAATCCGGACAGCTGATGCTTGGTGCACAGGTGCTTCCCTCTTCTTCCTGGTTCCAACATGGTTTGAGAATCAGTGGCCCTGGATGGGGTTATTGAAGGATGCAGCCTGTACAATTAGTGCAAAGCAGTTCTGCAACTATGGCAAAATTCCCATCTCAGGCCAAATTCTCTCTTATTATAAAATTATATATATGGCCTAAACATCGTCAAACAATGCTCCAACCCCTCAGATGCAACCAACAACATTACCCCTCACATGAAATCTGCGACATCCTTGCAAACTTCTTCCAAGACAAGATCACCAACATCTACAGAAACCTCAAATTGCAGCCCAAGGCCACTGACTTTTGTCAAGAAAAACAACAACCCCACTACAACCAAAGACTTCTGATTAACCAAATAGAGCCTACTCACCCCATAGGACAGCGCTTACACCATGAACTCGCTCCGCTTAGGGGCACCAAATTACCCATTCCTTCACCACTTCTTCAACCTAGGCGAAGCAGGAATCAGACACATACTCACCACCTTGTTCAAGACCTCAACTTGTATGGCCACCTTCCCCGTGGACTGGAAACATGTAGACGTCAATACCCTAATAAAGAAACCATCAGCAGACACCAGCAAACTCAACAACTTCAGACCAACTTATTAGAAAAAGCATCAACCAACAACTTTCCTCACATCTAGAACGGAACCTCCTACTCAACTCCTCCCAATCTGAATTCTGCAGTAACGACAGCATCGAGACAGCCCTCATCACCGCTACCAACAATATCTGAGCCGTACTCGACAGAGGAGAAACTGCGTCTCTGATCCTCATAGACCTCTCAACAGCCTTCAATACTGTCTCCCAATACACACTTATCACAAGAGTGCACAACATAGGCATCCAGGGAGCTGGTCCCTGATGGATCGCCTCTTTCTTCATCGGTAGAACACAAAAAGTCTGTCTTCTGCCCTTCACCTCTCAACCCAAGGAAATCATCTGTGGAGTACCCCAAGGATGCTCGCTCAGTCCCACCCTGTTCAACACTTATATAACACCATTGGCAAGCATCGTCAAAACCCACGTACTTAACATCATATCCTATGCCAGTAACACACAACTCCTACACCAAGACCACCTTCCACAACTGCGTGACTGACGTCACCAACTGGATGAAGAACAAGTGCCTGAAGCTCAACACAGACAAGACACAGGTACTGATTTTCAGAAACAGAAGCTCCCCATGGACGCATCCTGGTGGCCCTCAGAACTTGAACCTACTCCTATCCCCACCAAATATATGGAAACCTAGGCATCATTCTGGACAAAAAGCTAACCATTATGACTCAGGTCAACTCAGTATCCTCCTCCTGCTTCTTCATCCTTTGCATGCTTTATAAAATATTGAAATAGCTAAATCAAAACACAAGACACACCATCACCCAGGCCCTCATTTCCAGCCGACTACACTACGGCACAATCTCTAAGCAGGGAAAGCAGCTCACCTCCTCTGACGACTACAGAGCATACTGAATGCCACAGCCAGACTCGTCCTGGATCTCTCTAGATGAACCTATATCACTCGCTACCTCAGTGAATTCCACTGGCTTCCTGTACAGAAAAGATGCTCGTTAAAGCTCTTGACCCAAGCATGCAAAGCCCTACACAACTGCAGACCCACCTACTTGAACCACCGCCTAAACTTCCCTCAGCCCACCGGACACCTCTGATCCGCGTCCTTTCTCTAACCCTCACCCCACCCATCCAAAGTAGCAGATCTGAAGGTCGCTCCTTCTCCTACCTAGCAGTGAAGACATGGAATGAGCTACCCTTTCATCTACGAACCTCCCCATCTCTTCCAGAGTTCCGAAAATCCCTGAAGACCTGGCTATTCGGCTAATAAACTGGACAGTGCCAGCGCCTGCATTCCCTCATAGGTAACAAGAGGCGCTCTACATATCTACTGATATGTATATATATCACTGAAACAAATATTAAAGTAATGTTATAGTTTGGTGTGATAAAAAGATCTGGTTTTGTTTTTAAAAAAACCTCTTAGAAATTCACTGGAAAAAACAAAGGTGAGCATAACATTATAGTTATGTGAATATGTCAGTGAAAACATTAACATTTTTAACTAAAAAAAACGCGGATATGCACCAGTTATAATTTGAAGAGCTAACTAAAACTTGCTCCCCAGCCATGCACTGCTTATGACCTCACATATTACATCACTCATTACATGTTCTATGACATAATTAATGACATCGCTGATGACATCATCCAAGCTTCTTTTGTACACATTACTCTATAAACTAGTACGACATTAGAGGCCTGAAAGAAAGTACAAAATAGCTGAAAATAATATGAAGCGTCATTACTGCCATCACAAATACAACTCCCTTAGGTGCAGCAAGTGTGTGTTATGTGCAACACTGACCCTGTACCATACACTTCATGAGTAGCCTAGTTCATATTATTAATCAACCACAGATATATGGGACACCCTCATTGCACACAGTGTTCAATATATATACAACTTTTCAGAGAAACTCAAGATACAGAACCTCATGCCCTATTACAGACCGCTTTTATCTATTTAAAACCCTTTACAGTCACCGAACATATATTGAAAAGTTAAAGTCTGGAGCTCCCACAGCCCTAGGGCCCTAAAGCCTTTTAAAGCTTTATTTACACTCTGATCTTGCTATTGTAGGTGCCGGAGCCATCTCTACGCGAATTGGCACTGGCTGAGAAGCCGTCGGTGCCCCTTGAGGCAGTGGATCACAGACATAGCCGACGTCCTTGAGATAGCCCTGGCCACCAGTGCCATCTTTACTCCACCAGCCCCGGGCTGCAGTGCTGACAAGGACGTGATTGGACTGCATTGAGCCCCTTGATGAGGCAACTGCAGCAGACCACCGCCGGGAAATGCCTAGCGTCCCCTGCCCGGATTGCCAAATGACACACACCCTTGTTGCCGAAGAGAAATGCGGTGCCATCTTGCTCTGGCACATCGAGGGCCCGCATGTGACATGCCTGGGCAACTGAGGACTGCGGCTGGGGTGGTTCGCCTCCCTTCCTTCCTCCTTTCGCTTGCTGAACGCAACTCTGTGGAGACTCGTCGTGTTCCTGGACGAGATAGAGGACCTCCTCTACATTAGTATCTGCTGCTCTCCATCTCTCTGCCTTGGCCCAAATCTACCTTCATGAGGGGGCTTGCAGTGCTACCGACGGGACAACCTCACTTCCCAGCCATTCGGGGGTCCACCCATTCTGGACATTGGGAGCTGGCTGACAGTGCTGTATGAGTCAGCATGGCCCTCCTGGATAATGAATAACACCAGTATTGCCACCTTGCAGAGGGCCTCTTCTCTATAGATGCCAAGAGAGGGGAGCTTGCGAAGGACTACCCGTCTCTAGATTTGACTGCAGCCTTGTAGGCCCCTGGCATTGGATCTTGATAGTGTGGTGTGTGGCTCCACATCAGGGAACTTCCTGGTCCTCACCTGCCTCCCTATACTTACTGGTGCTCCACTGTACCATCCCCACTCACCCCACAGAACACTCACCACACACCAGCGAAGCCTTCGTCACACCTATCGGAACATCGCTGTTCCTGCTTGAGGTTCCATGGTGCATCTCCTGTTGTGGGAGACAGTGCGGGTGAGCGCCTCTTATGGTCCTGGCTCCTGTGGACTGCCCGCCACCTGTGCAGCCCGGGCCCCCTCCACCAACCGGATGACACCCTGATGAGACTAACACTTTCTTCACGAGAGTCCCTGACTAGGTCCTTGCCTGGCTCCTGTCCTGACTTGGAGGTCTTGTGTACTCCTGGGGGCCCAGTGACTGGGAACTATCTCCTTCCTTTTTAGGAGTCTTCGGCACCTTGGAGAACTTGTAAAGCACTGATGCATATCTGAGGGGGCTGTGCTCTGGGGGTGAGCTCTATGACTCCCATGATCCTGTGGCATCGGTGAATCTCACTCCCTGAGGCTAGGCTGTGCGCTGGAGTTGCTGGGTGCCAGATCTGATCCCCTCAGCAGTTGAGCTTGGGCGAAGAGTACTTACCTCCTACAGCACCATACCAGTGTTTTGGTTTCTGGTTTGCTGCATCCCCAGTATCCACCCTGTCTTGCAGCCGCTTACCGCATTATGGTGCTGTCCCGGACACGCTGATCTCCGAGTTTCATGACCCAAACCTCTGCCTCCATTCCTCCATTCTCACATCCTGTAAGGTTTTTAGACTATTCCCTCTGCAAAACACTGCACAGCAGCTTTGCCTACTATGCCCCCAGAGTTAGATCTGTCAGAGACAGCTCAATGCTTTCCCTTAGTGCTAAATCAGCTACATCAGATTTGGGCAGCAAGAAAGATCCAGCTTTGCAACTCTCTGTGGGGCTCTCCACCCCCTCTATAACCTAGGAGTACATGGAAAAGTTTTCATCAGACATTCGCCAAGAGATATGTTCCTTGAAGACAGATTTTAAAAGCTGCCTTAATGATTTGCGCAACAACATCACCACAGTTGGAGACAGGGTGGACGACCTGGAACACATAATCGATTCCTGCGCGGAAGACTAGGAAGCCCTGTGGAGAAGGGTCAATGCTTCGGGAAGAGCAACACATTGAACTCCAGGCCTAGCAGGAAGACCTTGAATATCGGGGGCGATGCAACAATCTTCACATCAGGAGCATCCCCTGTGGGGCGGAGGAGAAGGACATTGTGTCTTTCACCAGGGACCTTCTGATGGCCATACGGGACGACCCGGAGGGCGCTCACCTGGTGCTGGACAGGGAACACTGTGTCAATACTTCCCCGGGTTGACCCGATGGGCCCGCAGATATCCTTACTAGAGTCCACTACTTCCAAGATAAGGAAACAGTGCTGTGAGCAGCAAGTGGTAAAGCGAACACAGTATTTCAAGGCCAAACTGAATACATTTTTAGGGTCGCTACCCACTGACCCTGAAGAAGAGGTGGGACTTTAAGCCTATGGTTGAACATTTACGTGCTCATTAAATCAAATCTCAATGAGTCCATCCCTTTGGCCTACTTTTCACCTGGAATGGGAAACAGCATATGGTCCATTCCCTTACTGAGGGCAGATCGATCATCGGCCTTCCTGGAGACTCTTTGAATAGAGACATGTTGCTTCCCTTTTCCACACACCTGGATCTCTGGTGACCCAAGTGCCGTACAGTTCAGCGGAGAGGACATAACCACAACATCAAGTCAGCACAAGCCTCGGACACAGCAAAAGCAAACATTATTGCACACCTTCAAAAGCTGAAAATTGAGCATATTTACTCCTCAGTTGAAGACAACTAATTAATTCCACGCATGCCTGGATCCCCCTCTTGATTTGCCTTTGCTATTCCTTGATTCAGAAAATGGGGTTGTTATGAACAGAGTGTCTGAATTAAGCAGACCACTCTTACCCAGTCCAAAGATCAGGGCTTGATCCATCACCGTTATTTAGCTCACTGCACCATCCCAGCTCAGAACTTGGCTATATGCAAATTAGTCTCACCCTGGCCCAGTGTATCATGGGAACAGGGCAGACCAAACTACCAAGCCAATTCTTATACTGGGAAGGAAACAAGCTACCGGGGACCGGTTTCTGGCATTTCAGCCGTCTTCGGCCCGGCTTGCTTGAATCCTGATGGTACAATGAGCTAGGGACTCACATCTGAGTATACCCTTCCATGCTTATGGTGGACAAAAATGATTCAGAAAAGGGGGTGGTGATGAACAGAGTGTCTGAATTAAGCAGACCACTCTTACCCAGTCCAAAGATCAGGGCTTGATCCATCACCGTTATTTAGCTCACTGCACCATCCCAGCTCAGAACTTGGCTATATGCAAATTAGTCTCACCCTGGCCCAGTGCATCATGGGAACAGGGCAGACCAAACTACCAAGCCAATTCTTATACTGGAAAGGAAACAAGCTACCGGGGACCGGTTTCTGGCATTTCAGCCGTCTTCGGCCCGGCTTGCTTGAATCCTGATGGTACAATGAGCTAGGGACTCACATCTGAGTATACCCTTCCACGCTTATGGTGGACAAAAATGATTCAGAAAAGGGGGTGGTGATGAACAGAGTGTCTGAATTAAGCAGACCACTCTTACCCAGTCCAAAGATCAGGGCTTGATCCATCACCGTTATTTAGCTCACTGCACCATCCCAGCTCAGAACTTGGCTATATGCAAATTAGTCTCACCCTGGCCCAGTGCATCATGGGAACAGGGCAGACCAAACTACCAAGCCAATTCTTATACTGGGAAGGAAACAAGCTACCGGGGACCGGTTTCTGGCATTTCAGCCGTCTTCGGCCCGGCTTGCTTGAATCCTGATGGTACAATGAGCTAGGGACTCACATCTGAGTATACCCTTCCACGCTTATGGTGGACAAAAATGATTCAGAAAAGGGGGTGGTGATGAACAGAGTGTCTGAATTAAGCAGACCACTCTTACCCAGTCCAAAGATCAGGGCTTGATCCATCACCGTTATTTAGCTCACTGCACCATCCCAGCTCAGAACTTGGCTATATGCAAATTAGTCTCACCCTGGCCCAGTGCATCATGGGAACAGGGCAGACCAAACTACCAAGCCAATTCTTATACTGGGAAGGAAACAAGCTACCGGGGACCGGTTTCTGGCATTTCAGCCGTCTTCGGCCCGGCTTGCTTGAATCCTGATGGTACAATGAGCTAGGGACTCACATCTGAGTATACCCTTCCACGCTTATGGTGGACAAAAATGATTCAGAAAAGGGGGTGGTGATGCACAGAGAGTCTGAATTAAGCAGACCACTCTTACCCAGTCCAAAGATCAGGGCTTGATCCATCACCGTTATTTAGCTCACTGCACCATCCCAGCTCAGAACTTGGCTATATGCAAATTAGTCTCACCCTGGCCCAGTGCATCATGGGAACAGGGCAGACCAAACTGCCAAGCCAATTCTTATACTGGGAAGGAAACAAGCTACCGGGGACCGGTTTCTGGCATTTCAGCCGTCTTCGGCCCGGCTTGCTTGAATCCTGATGGTACAATGAGCTAGGGACTCACATCTGAGTATACCCTTCCATGCTTATGGTGGACAAAAATGATTCAGAAAAGGGGGTGGTGATGAACAGAGTGTCTGAATTAGGCAGACCACTCTTACCCAGTCCAAAGATCAGGACTTGATCCATCACCGTTATTTAGCTCACTGCACCATCCCAGCTCAGAACTTGGCTATATGCAAATTAGTCTCACCCTGGCCCAGTGCATCATGGGAACAGGGCAGACCAAACTACCAAGCCAATTCTTATACTGGGAAGGAAACAAGCTACCGGGGACCGGTTTCTGGCATTTCAGCCGTCTTCGGCCCGGCTTGCTTGAATCCTGATGGTACAATGAGCTAGGGACTCACATCTGAGTATACCCTTCCACGCTTATGGTGGACAAAAATGATTCAGAAAAGGGGGTGGTGATGAACAGAGTGTCTGAATTAAGCAGACCACTCTTACCCAGTCCAAAGATCAGGGCTTGATCCATCACCGTTATTTAGCTCACTGCACCATCCCAGCTCAGAACTTGGCTATATGCAAATTAGTCTCACCCTGGCCCAGTGCATCATGGGAACAGGGCAGACCAAACTACCAAGCCAATTCTTATACTGGGAAGGAAACAAGCTACCGGGGACCGGTTTCTGGCATTTCAGCCGTCTTCGGCCCGGCTTGCTTGAATCCTGATGGTACAATGAGCTAGGGACTCACATCTGAGTATACCCTTCCACGCTTATGGTGGACAAAAATGATTCAGAAAAGGGGGTGGTGATGAACAGAGTGTCTGAATTAAGCAGACCACTCTTACCCAGTCCAAAGATCAGGGCTTGATCCATCACCGTTATTTAGCTCACTGCACCATCCCAGCTCAGAACTTGGCTATATGCAAATTAGTCTCACCCTGGCCCAGTGCATCATGGGAACAGGGCAGACCAAACTACCAAGCCAATTCTTATACTGGGAAGGAAACAAGCTACCGGGGACCGGTTTCTGGCATTTCAGCCGTCTTCGGCCCGGCTTGCTTGAATCCTGATGGTACAATGAGCTAGGGACTCACATCTGAGTATACCCTTCCACGCTTATGGTGGACAAAAATGATTCAGAAAAGGGGGTGGTGATGAACAGAGTGTCTGAATTAAGCAGACCACTCTTACCCAGTCCAAAGATCAGGGCTTGATCCATCACCGTTATTTAGCTCACTGCACCATCCCAGCTCAGAACTTGGCTATATGCAAATTAGTCTCACCCTGGCCCAGTGCATCATGGGAACAGGGCAGACCAAACTACCAAGCCAATTCTTATACTGGGAAGGAAACAAGCTACCGGGGATGGGGCAGTGAGATAAATAACGGTGATGGATCAAGCCCTGATCTTTGGACTGGGCAAGAGTGGTCTGCTTAATTCAGACACTCTGTTCATCACCACCCCCTTTTCTGAATCGTTTTTGGCCACTATAGGTGTGGCAGGGTATACTCAGACATGAGTCCCTTTCTCACTGCTCCATCAGGATTCAAGCAAGCCGGGCCGAAGACGGCTGAAATGCCAGAAACCGGTCCCCGGTAGCTTGTCTCCTTTCTGGTGAAGAATTGGCTTGGTAGTTTAGTCTGCCCTGTTCCCATGATGCACTGGGCCAGGGACAGACTGATTTGCATATAGCCAGGTTCTGAGCTGAGATGGGGCAGTGAGATAAATAACGGTGATGGATCAAGCCCTGATCTTTGGACTGGGCAAGAGTGGTCTGCTTAATTCAGACACTCTGTTCATCACCACCCCCTTTTCTGAATCGTTTTTGGCCACTATAGGTGTGGCAGGGTATACTCAGACATGAGTCCCTTTCTCACTGCTCCATCAGGATTCAAGCAAGCCAGGCCGAAGACGGCTGAAATGCCAGAAACCGGTCCCCGGTAGCTTGTCTCCTTTCTGGTGAAGAATTGGCTTGGTAGTTTAGTCTGCCCTGTTCCCATGATGCACTGGGCCAGGGACAGACTGATTTGCATATAGCCGGGTTCTGAGCTGGGATGGGGCAGTGAGATAAATAACGGTGATGGATCAAGCCCTGATCTTTGGACTGGGCAAGAGTGGTCTGCTTAATTCAGACACTCTGTTCATCACCACCCCCTTTTCTGAATCGTTTTTGGCCACTATAGGTGTGGCAGGGTATACTCAGACATGAGTCCCTTTCTCACTGCTCCATCAGGATTCAAGCAAGCCGGGCCGAAGACGGCTGAAATGCCAGAAACCGGTCCCCGGTAGCTTGTCTCCTTTCTGGTGAAGAATTGGCTTGGTAGTTTAGTCTGCCCTGTTCCCATGATGCACTGGGCCAGGGACAGACTGATTTGCATATAGCCAGGTTCTGAGCTGGGATGGGGCAGTGAGATAAATAACGGTGATGGATCAAGCCCTGATCTTTGGACTGGGCAAGAGTGGTCTGCTTAATTCAGACACTCTGTTCATCACCCCCCCCCTTTCTGAATCGTTTGCTATTCCTTAGCCTTCCGATCTACAGCTGACCTAGCAGAGTACGAAACGCGGAGCTTGAACTCTGTCTGTTGACTGTCTCTTCTACTTTTTCTTTTCCTTTCTTGCGCTGTCTACTAGAGTTGTCCCTGGCCTCCTACCCCCCACCAAGAGCTCTACTCTGTTGAGGGTGACGCCGCGTTAGGGTCTGGTACCTTCTTCCCGACCCTCTATGGACTAGCTCACAGGGTTTGGGCCTTGTTGGCTATGCTAGTTTTCCCCTGCGCTATCCTTCACCCTCCCTGTCCCCACTCAGTCTCTCCATCCAAACAATACCCATGACTATATCATGGCCACAGGGGGAGTCTCAACCTCCCAATTATTCTTCAGGGGATCACTCTCCAATTATTGGCAGATGCGCCAAGTGATAGACCTTTCCCAGGGCCACCACACATGATCTGAAACTGCTTTCCCTCAATGTTCGTGGGCTTAATTCCTTTAGCGAACGCCGCCAGGTATGGCGCTACCTTATACAGTGCAAACCAGACATTATTTTCCTACAGGAGACCCATCTGCTTCACACTGATGGCTACTGTATGGCCCACCCTAAGTACCTACACCAACACAGGGCATATATAGATTCCAAAATGCTGGGAGTTGCTATATTCTGTAGGAAGGGCTTTTACACTAAAGTTCTTAAACTAACTAGAGACCCTGGTGGAAGACTCCTCACTTTGACTGTGGAGAGGGGACAAGACACCCTGATGCTCCTTAACCTCTACGTTCCTAACCAGGCACAAGACACTTACATATGTCACACTCTCTTAGATCAACTGAGACATGCGACGGGTGACATTGTGAGGGGGACCTTTACTGGGTATGTGATCCCACGCTTGATAGTAATACACAACACGTATAGGGTATGGGAGCAATGTCTGTGATGCTCAAGAAAGAGCTTCGAGACGCATGCCTGGAAATATTTGCACCCAGACTCAAAGGACTATTCCTTTTATTCGCATGTGAATCTATACTACTCTAGCATTGATACCTACTCATCTCCTCCTCCTTATTGAATACCCTCAGCGCAAATATCCGATATTTCCATTTCAGTTCACGTACATGTTGAGCTAACATGGACACCGCGTGCTGGTTTATCACAGACCCCAACGCTGGTGCCTTTCACCTCAGCTCCTTAGAGAACCTGTTGACAAAGCAGCTATACAAGATACTTTGACAGATTCTTTTGCAATCAGCTCACTGCCAGATACCCCCATGTCCTATGGGATGGCTTTAGAGCTACCATACGCGGAATGATGTCCTTCATCTCTATAGCCAGGACTCGAGAGGAACGCCTATTCGAAGCAAAACTCACTGACGATATTCCCACACTAGAACCTATTCAGAGCTCTCCCTAGTGAGAGTACTAGGGCTGCGAGCTAGTCGGATCGAATCTACAATTTTGCTGGCATTTAACACGCTGTGTAATTTGTTTTTAAGGAGATTTTAAATTCGAACATTATTTTTTGTTGGGGCCTTCTAAATTGCTTATTTTAAGGGGAATTTTATCTAGGTACACTGACACCCCTATACACGCTAATGCTTCATTTTCCCTGCCTCGCCCAGCTACTTTTTCTATTAATATTAATTACAAACAAGCCCTTAAGGGAATTTTGCTATATCGACCTCCTGGGCCTCGAAATTCCTTTCTTGCTACACTTTCTGATTTTAACGACTACATCATAAGCTCGACGGAATACATGATACTGGGAGACTTTAACTTCCCTTTGGAAGAACAGGGCAACCACGACACCACTCAACTCACTGCTGACTTCCTAACTTTAGGACTTCAACAACTGGTTAAGGGAACCACTTACCAGGCGGGACACACACTAGATGGTCTGTTTACCAACAACCCAGACATCTCTGTATTAGACACTCTTCCTCTTACGTGGTCAGATCACAGGGCCCTTATTTTTGGTTTACATACCCGGCTTGCTAACCCTCCCCCCTCCAGGCCACGAACTAGGATAGGGACTCGTGCCTGGAAGAATGTAGATATTCTTCAGATGGTGGACATCCTGACACTTTCCTCTCCCACGGGAAGAGCCAACCCTGCTCTCTCAGCCTCCGACTTCCAAGACTGGATTCGGAACGCTGCTGATCAGGTGGCCCCGGAGAAGTTTATGCGACCCAATAGAACAGCTCCGTCGGCGGCTTGGTACACCGAAGAGCTCAGGCTCCACCGACAACATTGCCGGAACCTAGAAAGGCGTTGGAGGAAATTCTATTGCCCCATAGCCAAGCAATCCTACAAAGATGCCCTGACAGTATACAAAAAGGCTATTACTGCCCGAAAAAGTGTCTTCTTCTCGGCTCAAATAGAGAATGCTAGGAACTCTGCTAGAGAACTGTTCTCAGTGGTCACTATTTGTCCACCCCTTCTATGGGTCCCGGGGCTGAACCCTCTCAGTCTCTTTGTAACGCTCTGTCCAGCTTTTTCACCACTAAGGTGGCAGATATTTATGCATCCTTTGCAGGGGATGCAGGGACAAGATCCAGAGCTTGCAGCGAGGAAGGACTAGCCATTGACCATGATCCCTTCTCCTCTTTTGCCCCCATCACGCAAGATCAAATTAGCAGACTCGTGTCTACTATCAAGTCTGGCTCCCCCTTGGACCCCTGTCCCCCCTCAGTGATGGCTAACCTCAGTGAGGTGATCTCTTGTCCACTTATGGAAATCTGTAACACCGCATTTCAAACTGGGCACTATCCAGCTTCCTGGAAGAAGGCAGTGATCAAACCTCTTTTGAAAAAACCCTCCCTGGACCCTACAGCTCTGGCCAGCTATAGACCTATTGCGTGTCTCCCCTTTCCTGCCAAAATATGCGAATCTCTGATGAATAAACAACTCTCAGAGTTCGTCGATACTCACCAACTGCTCGACGAAACGCAGTTTGGCTTCAGGAAAGGGCATGGAACCGAGACCGCTTTAATAAAGGCCTCAGATGAGATCAGAGCCATTATGGACCAGGGAGGTGTGGCCGTCTTGATCCTTTTGGACCTGTCCGCAGCCTTTGACACGGTCGACCATGCTATTCTGGTCGACCGTGTCACAGCCCTGGGGATAAACGGCATGGCTAGAGATCTTATTTCATCTTTTCTGGCCAACCGTACCCAGACAGTGAAGTTGGGTAATTTCTATTCTTCTGTCTCTGCACTCCCTTGTGGAGTCCCACAGGGTTCCTCGCTAAGTCCAACGCTATTCAATATCTATGTGGTGGACTTAGCGAGGGTAATAAAGGCCCATGGGTTGCGACTTACATCTTACGCAGACGACACCCAACTGGTTCTGGCGATCCATAAGGACGGCCTAGTGGTGGCAGCTAATTTCCAAAGGGCTATGCTTGCTGTCAGTACCTGGATGTCCTCCAATTGTCTGAGGCTTAACTCGGACAAAACCGAGGTCATGACCTTCGGTAAACTCTCCCCGGAATGGTCCTCCATCTGGTGGCCTAACCAGCTGGGCTCTCCCCCTGTCCCAGTGGAAAAAGCCAGAAACCTGGGAGTTATTTTTGACAGCAAGCTGTCATTCAACCTTCACGTCAATAAGGTTGTGTCATCCGCGTTCTTTATTTTAAAGAAAATTAGGAAATTACTGCCTTACCTCCCTACCTCAGCTGGGAAGACCCTGGTCTCTACCCTAGTGTTTTCTAAAATTGACTACGGGAATGCCCTCTTTCTTAATACTCAGAAACTTGTTCTATCTAAGTTGCAGTCCATACAGAATGCGGCTGCAAGAATCCTTCTTGACATCCCCCGCCGCCAGCCTACTACTCCTGCCATTCGTCATCTGCATTGGCTAAGAGTAGAGGGCCGCATTAAATTCAAGGCCCTCTGCATTGCCTACAAGGCAGTACACGGCGTTGGATCTAAGTTTCTGACTGAAGCGTTTCAGTTGTACACCCCGAAAAGGCAGCTGAGATCTGCCAACACCTGCCTCCTGCCGGTACCTCGCACGAGAACGGCAACCTGGGGAGACAGGCGTTTCCTGGTTGCTACTCCTAAACTTTGGAACCTTTTGCCACTCATGATTAAAACTGCCCCCAATCTGATGAGCTTTCGTAGGCTCCTAAAGACATGGTTGTCCAACCAGTAAGCTTGCTGTTCGGTTCCTCTAGCCTCCACATGCGCCGAGACACCTTCGGGTATTTGTTTGCGCAGTAAAAATCTCGAAAATAAATAAATAAATAAATTGATAAGCAACACTCAACACTGCATGCCAAGCATCAACTGGCTATTCTGCTGGGCTAACTTGGGGCACATCAGGGTAATAATGCAGAGAGCTTCCTACTGACTCTCAATCAAAAATACTATGAGGAAGGGGAAATGGTATGATCTCTACTCGCATGTAGGCTGCAACACCAACACGCTAGGTTTCACATTTCTAAGCTCCAGATAGGTGACTCTGACTGGGCTGTCAAAGAGGCAGACAAGCAGAAGGCCTTCCAAGCTTACCAGAATCTGCGTGCCTCGGGGGTGAGTACCCAACTGAGATTGCCAAGTACAACAGAGCTATCCCTGGCAGCCACTAGACCTTTACCAAGCCTGCGACATGGAGGAACCCTTCTCGAATGCTGAGCTCCGCAGAGCTCTCCAGGAACTTCTCAAGGGTAAGCCTCCTGGCCTAGACGGCCTCCCCGCCTCTTTTTACATGGTCTTCCAGTGCCAGCTGCAATCCCACTTTTTTACACTTTACAGTTCTTTCACCCATATCACAGGCTTTATGCCGTCCATGTCCAATTCCGAACTCACTCTGGCCCCTAAACCAGACCTGATGCTTTGCTCATTTTACCGCCTGATTGTCCTTGTAAATACTGATGCGAAGATTTACACTATTGGCTAACCACCTCAAACTTCTCCCTGCAGGATTAATAGACTCATATCAGGTGGGCTTTATACAACATCAACAGGTATCCAACAGCATTCGAAGCCTGGCACACCTAGTAGAAAGGGCCCAGTGACACTCTATTCTCGCCCTTATCCTTTCTTTGGATGCCAAAAAGGCTTTGGGCTGGGTGAGCTGGGCATTCTTAAAAGTGGTCCTCCAGAAAATAGGATTAGGCCCTGTGCTGACTAGCAAAATCATGGCCTCATACTTGGCACCCACTGCCTCTATCTGCATCAACGGCCAGACTACTAACTCTTTCCCTACATCTCCCCTGCACTTTGCCCTCCTAGTGGAACCTCTTGCCATCCACTTACAATATTCAGGAGATATAAGCGGTAGTCCCTTAGGAGGCCAAGACCACAAGGTTTTACTATATGCAGAGGACCTTCTCCCCACACTAACGAACCAGACACCTCCCTCCCTGCAGTGGTCCAAATCCTGCAGGCCTACAAGCGGATCTCTGGGTATAAGAACAACCTAGTGAAATCATAGGCACTCAACCTCACCCTCCCACAACAACACATCCTCCGCTTACAGACGGTCTCCCCATTTTAGTGGATCTCCCAGTCCATACAGTTCCTAGGCCTCACAATCACAAACTCTAACTACCTGAACGAGGGCCAAATGGTAACGCGACCATAAAGAAACCCTGGAGGACCTTCGAAAATGCAAACCAAATCCCATCTCCTGGTTAGGCCGCATTAATGTGGTAAAAAGGAATGTCCTTCCCTAGCTTCAGTATTTATTTTAATATTTGCCCAAACTCATCCCCTCCAAGGACATTACATTGCTACAGGCAGACCACAACTCTTTTATATGGAAAGGGAAACACCCTTGCATTTCCACTGCGCTTCTCATGCTCCCACGGAACAGAGGGAGACTAGCTTATCCCAACCTCCAGGAATATTACCGGGCTGCACAACTACGCTATATTTCTGAGTAGGTAGTGCATGAGAGCAGTGCCTAATTTGTAAAATATTAAGTGCCAGGGCTCTGACCAGGCGTCCGCTGCAGCTTGCACCACCCATCGCCCCTGTCATCCCTGCCAAAACAACTACTAACCATCTATCTTACATGTAAATGCGACAGGTCTGAGTATTCCAGGTCCCCCAACGCTAAAGGAATGGCTGGGGAGCCAGGTATTACTAGTTTTTCAATGTATATTGTATGCCTAAACAACTGTTATACTGCTCACCTCTAAGTTACATGAGCAGCGCCACCTTGTGGCAGACTGCCCTAAATGTGGTGTTTACAATTAGGTGCCAGTGCCGAGCACCGGAAACCAATTAAGTGCCGGTGCTCAGCACCGGAAAGCTCCGGCTCAAATTAAGCACTACATGAGAGCGAGAAACACTGGGTGCACATGGACTGAGTGGTCGCTTGACGGCTGCTCTGGGAACTAGCTTGCTTATCTAGACACGCCCGCCCATGCAGCGCTTACATTGTTGACCACATTCCCGTCTCCAAATACTCCAATTGCACGCAATCCCGACTTCTCCCCTGGCCTCCCTATGGAATCCTTCCCGCAATGGGTTAAGGGTGAATGTATGATATCATAGGATCTCTTCCAAGGCCAGGCAATTAAGCCCTTTAATGAGTGTAAGAAAGATTTTCACCTCACTGAATCTTCCCGTCATCAATACTTTCCGCTCTGACACTGGGCCGTCAACCCCTCCAATGCAGAAGTTGCCACCGGTCCACTTACTCTTTTTGAGCAACATGTCTGCAACTTTGAAGGTACTTGAGGTTTGATCTCTAATACCTATGTTGTGCTGCAACAGTCACCCCCCCACCCTATCACCCCTATCAATGGAAATGATCTCCAGATACTACCACCAACATAACCCAGAATCAGTGAGAATCTCTGGCGAGAAAAACTATGCACAAACAGATGCATTGTCCAATAGGAAGCAATCTACAAAGTCATGCTCCAGTAGCACTATACCCTAGCCCGTCTCCGCACCACATTTCCTGCTGCCTCTTCTTCATGCTGGCGCTGCAATGCACCAGTGCACGACTTCCATCACTTATGGTGGGCATGTCCCACCTCAAAAAACTTTTGGAAGGAGATTCTGAGCCATATTAAGGGCACCCTGGGATACCCCATACCAAAAGATTACTATGCCATTATCCTGGGCACTCACCCCACATCATTGATCACCATGCCCACGCAGACTGGAATCTAGTGCGCCACCTTACTGGTGCGGTCAAACAGCTCATAGCCCGGGGATGGGCATCCCCCGTCACCCCCTTAGCCGCATCCTGGTTCACAAACTTTGGCATACCATTTGCATGGAACAGTTTATGCACAAGCTGTCTTTCAGAGATGCATTCCTACGCAACTGGACACCCCTTATCGAGCAAATGTCCCATTTGGAATATTTGTGTTTCCAGTCTCCCAGATTGCATGCACTTCACCTATTTGATGAATTGATGTAGAGTGCAACCCTTCCTCTTGCTGCCCCCTTTTGAGGCTCACTAACACACCTTCTCCTTCATTATTCATGACTTTGTGGCCGTGAGGTATCAACTGTGGATATCCCAGTTCCCCTTTCCCTACTCCCAGTTATTGTCAATTTCTCCATCTTGCCCTTCACATAGACTGGCATCATCAAACAAAAGCCTAAACTACGCAGGCCTTTGCTCAGACTTTCCCAAGCCTCCTCATTGGGGTGAGTTCTATACTTTAGGGTCGCGTCTTTGCAGACAACTTGGGCGATAGCACAGACGCCTTAGCATAAGGTGTTATATGTACTGCTAACGCAATGTAACTGTCTGATGAAGGTCTTCCTCTTTGTAATTGCATTTGAACTGTAATGTTCTTTTGGAAATTCAATAAACAGAACTTAAGTAAAAATAAATATGGCATGCAGACCAATGTAACAGGGGCTGCTCTAAAAGGCATAAGGGAGGCCATTTTAAAACACTAGGGGCCAGATGTAGGACACCAAATACCGGTCGGGATCGGCCGATTTCGGCCGTTACCGACCGGTATTTGGTTTTTGATATGTAGGGGGCCTACAATTTACAGATTCGGTAAATTTACCGATTCGGTAAAGTTACGGAATCGGTAAATCTAGATGTAGGTGGCACTGAAAACAGTGCCACAGGCCCTTAAGAATTCGTTATTTACCACAAAATAATATTTTGTGGTAAATAACGAATTCCAGTGTACATGCACATCTGTGCATGTACACCTGTGCCATGTGGCACACATACATGCCTTAAGGCATGTATGTGTGTCACATGGCACACAGGCCAGAATCAGGGGTGCAACAGGGTGTCAAAGTGACACCCTGTCCCCCTTGGCATTTCGGTAATTTTACCAAATCGGTTTTTACCGATTCGGTAATTGCCATTGATTCCTATGGGCCTCCAGGCCCATAGGAATCAATGGCAATTACTGAATCGGTAAATACCGATTCGGTAATTACCGAATCATACCGATTCGGTAAAAATTACCGAATTATTTACTACATCTTATTTACCGAATCTAGAATACCGAATCGGTAAAATTTGGTATTCTAGAGTCGGTAAATGAGATTTACCTACATTGGGCCCTAAGGGCCAGATGTAGGAAGCCAAATTCCGGTCGGTAATGGCCGAAATTACCGAATTTCGGCCGTTACCGACCGGAAATAGGCTTTTCATATGTAGGTGGCCAAATAGTAGGATTCGGTAATTTACCAAATCGGTAATTTAAGGAATCGGTAAAATACCGAATTCTTAACATACCGATTCGGTAAATTACTGAATACTTAATGTAGAGAGCACTCAAGTGAGTGCTTTTTACATTTAAGGGTTCGTTATTTACCACCAACTATTAGTTGGTTATAAATAACAAATACCTTTGAAAACGCAAATCTGTGCATTTTTAACAGAGTCATGTGGCAGACATACATGCCCTTAGGGCATGTATGTGTGCCAAATGTGCACACAAGCACTTTTCAGGGGTGCAACAGGGTGTCAATTTGACACCCTGCCACCCTTGAATTTTTCCCTATTTTACCGAATCGGTATTTACCGATTCAGTAATTCACATTCATTCCTGAATGGGAATTACCGAATCGGTAAATACCGATTCGGTAAATACCGAATCGTACCGATTCGATAATACTTACCAAATTTTTATTTACATTGCATTTACTGATTCTAAAATACCAAATCGGTAAAATTCGGTATTTTAGAATCGGTAAATTTTCATTACCTACATCTAGCCCTTGATGCCTCAGAGGCTAGGTCCTGGGGATTTGAAACTCATCCCATGAAACTGAATCATGAAGCATTGCACAAATAGTCTGGGAAGCATGTCTCACTCATAACCTCTCTACTGAGACCACCTCGCTCGAGATAGTTGGAAGCAGTGACTCATTCTATGGGTAAATGTGAGCATCTATCTACGATACATCTCTGGAGCCTCCACACCCATAGAAAAACTCAAGGTCAATAATATAAATTAACAGATTTATTAACACCACAGTATCTATCAGTTATGTTGTAGGAAGCCAGCTCCTTATATAGTATACCAAAAAGAGGTCTACCATGCAAAGATCCAGGTATTCCTTTACTAGTGGACAGGGGCTTGCTCTAGCAATCCCAAGGTGCTCTTCTAGGGGATAGTGTGGTCGAGCAGTCTTACGGACATCTGCACATATACACAATAGTCAAAACATGATGCACACAACCCAATAAGGAGATCCATACTAAAATTTTAAAAGGACACATATCTTTATATAACTTTAGTCACCAAGATCATCACAATCAGGTAAGTACTTTCTAAAAGAGTAGGTTAGGGGAAAACAGGTTTTTGATACTACAAATAGTAATTTAAGCGCTTTGCTGCAATGTTATCTTAGGAAGAAAACATGTACTGCATCTTGGCACTCAACAGCGACTTACAGATCCCATCTTCTGGATTTAAGGTGGGTATGGGGCAAGGTCCAATGCTTCACTAACAGTTCACTTCGAGCAGCACTGGGGTGGCTGGGTGCAGAGGTGTCTTACAGCGTTTGGTGCCCCAGTCAAGTCTATGGAGATCGGTCCGTTCGAAAAGAGGCTGCAGGCTCAGACTGGGGGATCAGTCGGCCTGAACCAACAGGGTGGCTCAAAACCTGCGATGCTCGGTGACATGGGGATGCCTTTGGTCCTCTTCTCCAGGGACAACGAGTAGAGAGGTGTCTTTAGTTTTCAGATTTTCATCACCAGGAGTTCTCTTGGTAAAGGAGGCATGCAAACAGACACTGCAGGTGGTGTCAGGAGGTCCACAGTGGGCAAGGCCAAGGTGGGTTTTGTCTATAGAGGGCTGGCGGACCATGCTGGCACTATTGGCCTACTTTATCTCAGCTCAGAACCACGGGTGCAGTGGTGTTGTGCTGTGTCTGAATTTTAAGGTTGAGCACTCACAGTCTTCTTTGGGGTGCCTAAAGGATGCAGGGAAGCAGCTCTGCTGCTCCCCGGGAGTTCTTGAGTCTTTATTGAAGACAGGCAATCTTCACAGGCTTTGGAGGCACAACATCTGTAGGACGAAACATCGTTGGCACAGTTTCCACAGAGATCAGCAGACCGGTAGTTAGGGCTGCTGCCAATTCAGTTGCTCTTCTTAAGTCTTTTGCTTTCATGGCTCATCAGTGTCCTTCTTCTTCGTAGGTTGTCAGGATCTCGGGACCACATTAGCACCGTTGGCCCACTTCAACTCGGGCTAAGGGGCTGGGGTGCAGTGGTGCTTTTCGGTGTCGGGTTTTCGCAGTCTTAGAGCCTCACAGCTCAGTCTTTGATATTGGCAAGATGCAGGGGAACAGCTCTGCAGGTCTACAGAAGCTTCTGAGTCTTTGAAGAAGTGCCGGAAGTCCTCCCAGGGTTTGGAGGATCAGCAGCTTGCAGAGCGAGACGGCTTTGGCACAATTGTCTTGAGGGTACCAAGTCAGTTGCTTCTTCTGCAGTTCCTGCTTTTACTGCATTTTGGCCTTTATTCTTTTTTTGGTCTGCAGGATCAGATTTACCGCTGCCAGGGCTCCCTAAATACTGAATTTAGGGCATTAGGGTAGTATAGAGTAGTAGCCAGTGGGCAACTAACCCCTGGGGTTACTATGCCCCCATATGAAAACTTCCCAAGGGAAGTGGACATAACCCTGTCCCAGAGATGCTAAATTTGCCAAGATAGTCATTTCTGAAAAGTCACATACACTGCAGGTAGCCCAGTTCAGGGGTGCTGCTCGCCTGAGGGTGGACGTCCTGTCTTGCCTAGCTAATTTTCCTACCTGTACAGGTGCCAAAGTGTTCTGGATAATGGGGGTTGATTTCCTCTCTGGTGAGAGAAACTAGATTTGCATACCAAAGAGGGTGGACTTGTTTGAAGCTCCCCAGCCTTGGAATGCTAATCCTCAGGTCATCATGTGGACGGGAGTGCAAGCCACCCCCTGCTCGAGCAGGCTTGGTTTATGGCCCCCTGAAAACAAAGGCCCTCACCTTTGGGGGTGAAAAACTAATCTCTGGTGGCAGGCTGGTTAGTCAGTCAGTCAGCACACCAGTGGCTGGTACATTTTTGGGAGGCATCCCCAAGGGGTTCTCTGTGTGCATATATTACTCAAACCGAAACTGGCATTAGTGCATATTTATTAATACGAGATGTTTGATACCAAACATTCCTTTTTTCAGAGAAGTCATCATGTAGCTGGGCAAAGTGTTTCTACCTGTGTCCAGTGTAACTGCAACAAATGATGGACGGAATGCAGAATGATTCAAACATTCTCCCCCAGTCAAGAGATCTGGGTTAAATCCATTGTTCTTTTGCCCATTTTCCACTACGTCACCCCAGTTTGGACCCAGGTATATGCAAATCAGTCTCAATCCTGTGCCTCATGAGAACAGTCCAGACCGAACTGCCAAGCCACTTAGGGTGAAAAGTATAACTGCAACAAATGATAGATGGAATGCTGAATGATTCAAACATTCTCCACCAGTCAAGAGATCTGGGTTAAATCCATTGTTCTGTTGCCCACTGCGCTACTCCAGGGTAGACTCAGCCATATGCAAATCAGTCTTGACTCTGTACCTCATAGGAACAGTCCAGACCAAACTGCCAAGCCAGGTCCTCACAGGACCAGAAACAAGCATCCTGGGACCGGTTTCAGGGTTCACCCTTCATCAGCCAGGCTAGCTTGAATCCAGTGACACTGTGAGCAAGGGACCAAGGTCTGGGCATACCCATCCCACTTAGGGTGAAAAGTGTAACTGCAACAAATGATAGATGGAATGCTGAATGATTCAGACATTCTCCCCCAGTCTAGAGATCTGGGTTAAATCCATCGTTCTTTTGCCCACTGTGCCATCCCGGGGTAGGGTCAGCCATATGCATATCAGTCTTGACTCTGTGCCTCATAGGAACAGTCCAGACCAAACTGCCAAGCCAGGTCCTCCCTGGGCCAGAACCAAGCATCCTAGGACCGGTTTCGGGGTGTCACCCTTCATCAGCCAGGCTTGCTTGAATCCAGTGGCACAGTGAGCAAGGGACCCACATCTAGGCATACCCATTCCACTAAGGGCGAAAAGTGTAACTGCAACAGTGGGACGGTTTTGCCCAGATGTAGGTCACTTGCTCACTTTCATTTGCACCCAGACATGCAACTTGCAGTGGTACTTTGCATGAGCTTGGTGAGGGGTCCCTTATTGGAGCACAATTATTGCTGCGCCCTTTGGGACCCTCTTTAGTACCTCAGGCCCTAGGTACCAGTGGTACCATTTGCTAGGGACTTTTAGAGGGCACCAAATGTATTGTTAATTGTGGGGCAACAATTGTACGGTTTTGGGACAGGGATCTGACACTGGGGACCTGGTTAGCAGGAACCCAGTGCACTTCCAGTCGAAATCACATCAAACACCAGGCAAAAAATGGGGGTGACAATGACAAATACCACACTTTCCTACACATCTATGTATATCTATATACATGTATATATGTATAAAAAAAAAAAAAAAAAATATATATATATATATATATATATATATATATATATATATATATATATGTATATATATATATATATATATATATATATATATATATATATATATATATATATACATATATATATATATATATATATATATATATCAATAAACAACGCTATTTCAGATTGCTGGGACCCCTTGGGAGTTGGCGTACTCGCCGGCGGAGCACTCCGGTAGGTAAAGTCCACAACAAAGTCCAAGTAACGTACGCTCTCGACAACCAGTAATCCACACCAGGTAGGATGAAATAAGGGGTTTATTCCTCTATATATATATATACATATATATATATATATATATATATATATACATATATATATACATATATACATATATATATATATATATATATATATATATATATATATATATATATATATATATATATATATATATATATATATATATATATTCCACATTGTGAAGTTACTGAGCCGATCCTAGTACTCCTTTTTTATTATCCAAGGAAGAATAACATGGACTTGATTTGACTAACCACAGATACTTTATTTTTCATGAGGCAAAAAACTGGATCAGTCGACACGTGTTTCGTCCTGTGAGCAGCTTTATCAAGGCAGTGAAGAGTGCCTTAGGTTTTACAGTGAGTTCTTGTACATACTAGAGGACAGATTGTGTGCCTAAATGCACATCTCCCACCTACACACTGCAGTGACATTGAAACAAAAACTAGACAAAATTATAAGCTGGCAACAAGATAAAACAGCCCCAAAAGCAATGCATAGCAATAAGTATTACATTTAATAAAAGTATGTCTCTACATTTACTGTCTTGGTAATTGATTGAACAACATATTTGCACAGACATTAGTAGTGATATGGTAATTGTGTTAATACAATACATGACAAATTTTTCCATCATATACAATACTATACACAGCAGACTGTTACTTTCTCATCTAATATAGTGGGTTAAAGTTTACCAAGTTCTTTGCCTATGTACACGTCTGACTTCCAAATATATTTTTATTTCCCTCTTTCTCTAAGCATAATCATGTATGTGTATCTGTTTGTTGACCGACCATCAAGGGTCGGATGGTACTTACTTTGTTTCAATCAATCTAAAAACTAGATATTTTCCCTTATCAATTATATTTCATTTACAAAACCTTCTTCAATTTAATTTCCACCGTCTTATATTACACTTACAGGGCTGCCCAAGACATGGGTGTTATTATCCTTACGGCCTGCCACAGCAAGCAATGGCGGACATTAAAGAAATTTTCCAGATTTACTGGCCAGAGCCGAAGATGATGGCCCATTACATGGACTTCTATAGCCAAAGTCTATGCGTTGGGCTACAATGCTATTAGAACATTCTGTCCAATGAGAGTGTGAAATGTCCCAATAAACAAGTCTGCATGAAGCACATAGGTTTGAGAACCTGTGGGGCTTTCTGTAGTTTTGTTCTTGTTTGACAGCTCCTACTGTTCATTTATATCAAGTACATTGGGGTTGTAATTGTCAGAATAATGTAT
Source organism: Lissotriton vulgaris (assembly GCF_964263255.1). Classification (NCBI taxonomy): domain Eukaryota; kingdom Metazoa; phylum Chordata; class Amphibia; order Caudata; family Salamandridae; genus Lissotriton; species Lissotriton vulgaris. The sequence goes on from NW_028243760.1 coordinate 86,227, forward strand.
GTATCAATAAAATCTGACATAAATATAATTTGCTAAATAACATTTACCAAAATATCATCCCATTCAGTGTAGATTTTCCATTCCTAACTCCAATCAGGAAACATTTTTGTGAGAAATATTTAGAACGCAATATTTATGTCATGCAATATTCTGACAACAATATTCTAGTACCTTACTGGTTCTGCACTCTACAAGATGAGTTGGCTTCAGTAAATGGGACAAGGGGACATCAGGAGCTGCCAAAGAGGGAGAGATAAGACTCCTACCTCAGCCTCTGCTCTGTCAAATGTCTTTGTTAGGCTAGCGATTAATTTGTGCTGGAGTTTGTGAGTGCTTGGCACTTGCACTTCATTCTTCACACCAGCATTGTTCGTAGCAATCGACCACATGGCGGACGTGTCTGTCTATTTTCTTAGCACAACTTGACAATGCTACATAGATTAAAAACAATGTAATACAGCACACCCAGGCCATTCTTACTGCTTTTGTTGACCTGGAATTGTCAAAATTGTCATATCTATAGGCGTGTGATCGTTAGTTGGTAGCATTGGTGCTGTCATTTGGCAGTGCTTGTAGGGGCAGTAGATGGTGCAAGCTACAGTGACCTCCTGAAAAATAGCTAGGGCCATGGCACTAGTACTTAATTTGTAAAATAATGAGTGTGTGTGCCCGAAGCTCAGCTCAGACGCCCACTTCTGGCCCTATTAAATGTCAGCACGCCTAATACCAAGGCTACTTAGTCTTCAATCCACCTCATGCCCTTTAATTTAATTCCAGAAACCCTCTTCCCCCTGATCCAACTCTTGCAGGACACAGCTTTCTAACTCTGTGATGAGTTTGCCATCTTTCTTTTCCTTTTCTTTCCCCTTTGTGGGTTGTTCTTGCTCTCTAGAAATGTTTAATCAAGACAAATAAGTGCCAAAAGTGAGGGCTGGTGGCCCCCACTGGTATTCTGGCAACAATATTCTAGTACCGTATATCCTGCTGACACCGGATTGGCTGGGGATTGGCCATGTCCCTTGAAGGCAGACTATTTCTCGATGGCCACGGTGCGGACGCGCCTGGTCTGACCTCTGGTAGGAGCTCATTCTAATTTTAATTTGTATCCCACTCCTTCCCGAGTGTTTGACCACGCTGACAGGAGTATTTTATTTCCTTGTAGCACTTTTGTGCGGGGAGGGGCCTGGCTCCCTTGCTATGATCTGTTCTCTAGAAAACAAAACGATTGTCTAATGTTATGTCAGAATAACAGATGATTATACAATTGTGACTCTTATTATCAGTGCTTTCGGAATATTGATTTATCAAATTTCTATATGAAAGCTATTTTTGTATTTAAAAAAATAATTTTATATATTTTTTACAAAATGATAAAATATGAATAAATTGACTAATGTGGTTGGTTTGATGACATTCACAAAAAAATGTGATATATAGCTATTCAGAGTCCATATGCCCTTTCCTAAAGGTTAAACAATACTGTGCCCGGTAAAAAAAAATCTCAATCTTCTCCAGTGTCAGACCACCCCATGCGTGCTAACCGGGGCCCCGTAATATAAATCCTATGAAGGATTTTGAGCTGCACCAACCGCAGGCGTACCGGAATAGCTACCACTCTGGGGAAGGACAATGCCATCTGCCAATCCTCTTCGTCTAGTTCTATCCCATCGTGTACCCACCTATCCCGCAGTGTCTGGAGGTGGTCCGCCATATGATTAATTAACTTTTTGTATATTAAGGAGATAGTTTTGTCAGGAAGGTGCCCGACCAATATTCTATCCTCCAGGGGAGAGGCTTCCGGGGGAACAGAACCTTTAGTTAAGGACGACTGAAGAGAGTGCAAGACCTGTAAGTAGCATCCTCCGGGCCGGCGGTGGCTTCCGCCGGCCCGGAGGATGCGGGAAAACCACTATCATAATCGGCCCCTTAGTGTGCATCTGGATGAAGGACTACTGTCCAACCAGCAGAGCTAGGTATAAAAACGAATTTAAACAATACCATGTGCTCATTAGGAAAACACGATGTGACTTTTACACCAAAAAATAGATCATGCTAATAATTCTCCCAAAGAACTATTCTCTATCCTTAACCCTCTGTCCTCTATAGGACTCGTTGTTGCCCCGGTATCATCTCTAGAAAGCTGTAAAAAGATCACCTCCTTCTTTGCTTCTAAAGTAGGTTTGATATATGACACCTTTCCAATAAAAGCTTGAAATTGTTTAAATGTAGATATTTCCATGTTGATTCTCCGAAGAAGAACGGTCTCAATGAATTTAGGCCCCCCACTCTGGAAGACCTTAAGAGCTTGTCTATGAGCATTACATTAGAATCCCTTCTAGACCCGGCTCCACCAAAATTCAGGTGCAAAGGATGGAGGTTATTCTCCCTTACTTATAACAGATGATTTCTCTGTTCTTTCATTCAAGCGAAATCACGCAGAAAAGGGAAGCATGTGATAGTACTCCCCTTGCAGAAAAAAACTTCTGCTGATCCCATGCAATTGGAGAATCAACGTCCCATCTCACTTCTGCCATTCTTCACTAAAAGTATGTAGAAAGCTGTGTACAATCAACTCACAAACTATATCAATTTGAATGATCTACTCCACCCTACTCAATCAAGTTTCAGGGTCTCCCCCTCTACGGAGTAAGCCATGCTCCTCACCACCGAAACCTTGAGACAGTGTGCAGATGAAGGACGAACAGCCGCGCTGGTGTCACTGAACCTAAGCGCGATTTTCGACACCATATCGCATAACCTACTCCTGCAGAGGATAAGACAGTGCGGGGTAAGGGATACAGCACTACAATGGATAACATCCTTCCTTCTAACTGAGAGCTTTCAAGTCACCCAGCATCTGCATAAGTCAGACAGCATTTTTCTTACTCATGGGGTTCCACAGGGCTCAATATTGAGCCCAGCCCTATTCAACCTATATATTTGTCCCCTAGCGGAAATTGTGGAAAAACACAATATAAAAATTGTGTCAAATGCGAATGATACGCAGCTCATAGTAACACTATCACAGAATGTGGAGGTGGCTGCGGCACAATTTTCTTTATGCCTAGAAGAGCTACCCTTCTGGATGACCAATAACTGCCTAAAACATAATAGCAATAAAACGGAGGTAATGATGGTTGGGAAAATACCTTCCATCTGGTCATTGTCCTGGTAGCACTGAACCCCTGAACCAAACCCCTGTCCCGACAGCTAAAACCAGAAAAAACTAGAGTGCGTGGCTCGATCCAAACTCTAATTTGAGAGTCAAATAAGGAGTGTAGCCAGCAAGTGTTTCGGGGCCTTTAGTCCTAGGGAAGTTCCTGGACCTACTACCTATAACTGCCAGGGAAACAGTGGTCCATGCTCTAGTTACGTCACAAATAGACTACTGGAACATCCTCTATCTGGGGGACACAAAAGGGAGTGTGACTAAACTCCACCGCATTCAAAATGCTGCTGCCCACTTGGTCTGAAATCTCCCAAGAGGAGCATCTGCCTCAAAAGCTCTGACTACTCTACACTGGCTGCCAGTGGAGAAGAAGATTATCTATTAAGCCATGTGTTACTGGCATAGACGCATGATGGACAAAGGCCCTAGCTACTTACGATCTGTGATAACACCCTATACACCTTCACGTAATCCAAGATCATTAATGGCTCACCTTATAAGGGTGCCAAGAGTGAAGAGGGCCAGGATGGGAGCCCGGTCCTTTAGCTACCTAGCAGCAAAACGTGGAATGCCTTGCCGCCTAATTTCACAGCAGAACCCATGAGAAAGACTTTCCGCAAGGGACTTAAAACCTGGCTATTCTTTATTCAGACAGGGACTGTTTAGCCTTGCCTTCTCTACCGTCTTGCTCATTTAGGGCTTCAGATTATCTCCCTTTTCCTTTCCCATTTCTCCCTACTTCTCATGGGGTTAGTATCCTAGCGCAGAGACATACTGGTGGGTGTAACCTTGCGCTTTATAAATAGTAAAAATAAAAAAAAATAAAAAATATGTTGTTCTGGCTGTAACAGCCTCTAGATACTGTGAAACTGTGAGCTACGGTAGGCGGGAGAGGCCCTTCTGTGCTCCTTTCCCTGAGCCTCAGTCCCTGGCACAGCTCCACACCAGATTCAGGCCTTAGTTGGAAACCCTTGATAAAAACAATACATGGTCTCACAAGAGGGCCGCTGCTAGCCTAAATGATTTTTACTCCTGCTAGGGGCAAAAGGCAACACAGATTATGTAAGATGTTTATAGAGTGAAGTCCATCCCCATGGCCATGTTTGGCGGTGAAATATGGGGTTATGCCAATATCGCTCCAAATCAGGTAGGTAAAAACAAGTTTATGAGAGGCCTCTTAGACATGGGGAAGGTACTTCCTTAGAGCTCATTATTGAAGAACTGGGCATGGGCTATATCTTTGTTTTTATTTGCCTTTGTCCCCTTTTACTGTGTTGTTCAGTCTGGTTTAAAAAGGAGTGAAATTTAAACTGGCTAATTATGCGGGATTGTTTAGTTCTGGATAATATCTCTTATATACCCTGGATGCATTATCTCAAGACAAACTTTAAAGCTCTAGGGGAGGCCAGAACTATTTACCGATCCCGAAGGCATCACATAGATGATACGGCCTGGCTAAAGCAGGGCTTTTCTCTAAGGGGGTAGCCGAGAGGTAGTCTATGTTAGCCAAACAGTTGATGCGCCAGAATTTTATGGTAAAATCAGTTTATGGAATAGAACCAGATCTCCTGTTAGCGATGCCTAATCATCATTTATTAACATATTTTAGATTGGACATATTTCACCACCTGTTATTTGTAAAAGGTGTTTGGTTTAAAATGACTGATTTGCCGGCATGTGTTTGTGACAAGGTTTCTATCGCAGGTACTTTGCATTTTGTTCTAATATGCCCCAGATTTAATATTAATCACCATAAATTCATAAGGCCCTTTTTGATATCTACGGAATTGAAAAAGGTTATATACACCCAAAAATAGTTTTTATGTGTCATGGCCTCTGGCTGGGCCTTTTAGTTCTAGATATTAGCTCATTTTTAGTGTGTACTTATTGTGGGGTTATGTTGCTGCCCCCCCCCCCCAAACGTTTTTTAAGGATTCTCTTGTAAAGTCATTGGACCCGATTCACAAAGGTAAACTAAGATGGAAGTCTAACTTTACGAGTTTCCGTATTCACTAAAGGCATTTACGAGTAGTAACTTTCGACTTTAGTCTCAGTTAAATGTAAGTTTTGGTCTTAAGTGTAACTGAGACCAAAACTGAAACAAAAGTGTAGCTTTACTACTCGTAAATGCCCTTTGTGAATACCAAAAGTCGTAAAGTTAGATTTTCGTCTCAGTTTACCTTAGTGAATCGTGCTCATTATATTTGGTGACGCTTGATTTCAGTGTTTTTTTTGCATTGGGTGATGTATTTCTATGAATTATTTTTTCCAAACATTTGTATTGTACTATATTCTCGAACTTTTGCACATGGAGTTTTTCTCTTTTATGGATGAATAAGATGAAATTTCATTAATTTGTACACTTGCATGATCTTACACAAAATCGAATAAAGTTATATATGATGATGACGCCACATATTCATAGAAGAGGCAGGGGAGAAGGAGAGACAAAGGCGTTGGACAAGGGCATTGCTACACAGACAGCAGTGGGCCTCAGCCTTTATTTATTGATCTTAAAAAGTCAATTGTGTGTCCCCAGCCTACGATGCTCATAAGGAACCAGCTCACATTATTTGCTCAGCTTCTCTTCTCTAATGTGCCCAAGGATACACTGTGCTTCCTCCGGGTTTCTGCATTCACATTTTTGGCACATAATCACGGAACTCTCACTGTATTCGATTGTCTTCCAGGCTGAACTTCCTGGAAAGACGTGTGAAACATTAATGACAGCCACGTTTTGTTTACTATGATGTTTATTTTTCCCTTGAATTGACCTGGTGCTGAAATACCTCTAGATGGATAAAAAAAAGTAACTCTGATTTCTTATATTTTGGCTGTTTATATATTGGAAGCAATGTGCACGCTATTTTCAACTGCTCTAGATGATAGTGCTATAGAATTAGAAATGTATTAATATGTGTCACTCATGCTTTACCTCATCTAGTGACGTCACCGTGTTCAGTGGCTATTGCAGGATGAGTGTGTTACAGCAGTCACCCGTTCACTTTATGCACTGAGTTTGTATCAGCAATAGCTGCAGAAGGGAGGTACTTACTTCCAACAAAGAGGTGAAAAGACGCTATGGAGCACCAGGGCTGGTTCCTCCACTAAGGCGGAGGAGCGTTGCCCCACTGCCTTTTAACTCGACAAAAAGGGAAAAATAAAATGATAATAACGCAAGCTTATTATCATCTTATTTTTTCGTGCTGAGGCACTTTTGCGGGGCGGGCTAGGTTGGGCAGCGCAGGGGGGAGTGGTGGCACTCTCTAATTGCCCATGACTGTTTAGTCAGCCATCTTGGGCCGGCCAAACAGTCATGCGCACTTTGCATGTTCTCCGCCTGGGTGGAGAACATGCCCAGACTCCCATTCCCTCTCTGAGCGCCAAACCACAGCGCTCAGGACAATCACAATGCTGCATTGCAGCGGTGTGATTGGCTTAGGCAGCCTGGGTGCTTTCTGCTTCCTGTTCGCAGAGAAGCTAGGAAGAGGACGAAGAGGACGGAGGTGGCCGGAAGGTAAGTGATTTTTTTTTTAACCCCCCTTCCTTCCTCCCTCCCAACCCCACTACTGCTTCCTGGGAGCATCCACCACGGGTATCTGCATGGGGCACTGCATGGAGTTTTGAGTGTGTGGGTGATACATAAAATGGGAAATCAAAAAGGAAAATCATTCTGGCATTTTGAGCTTTTTATTCTTGTTAAGATTCAGCTGGTGCTGAGTGCTTCTCCAAGATACCATGAACACAGAAAGCTCTTTGAGAGTACAACAAAGCATCGGTAGGCATCTCAAGCCAAACAGATGTTTTCTAAAATATACATAGACTAAGCTTTGGCCCCACTTAGAGGAATATTATTATCTTACCTCACGCTATTGGCTAATTACTGTATCATTTCACCTTTCCGGAAGTGCCTTCATTGGAATGCATGAGGGGCTATTTTTCATCTTAAAAGTACACTCAATCACCACACTGATTGTCATATTCTGTTCTTTAACTCCTCTATGAATTCTATACAGAAAGCAATCCTTGTTTGCTACCATTTTTTAGCGGTGGCAAAGCCAATGGCACAGGGTTTCATGGAATAAACCGCATTGGTGCATTTGCATGTAAACATGCGGTGGCACATTATCTCCTTTGCAGTGGTCACACTCTTGGGTGTGCATGACAATTTAAGTGAACCGGAATTTGCAAAACATGGTTCTTTAGTTTGTTTCCGAAGTTGTAAATACCAACTCACAACTTGTTTGCATGAAATCCAGAGCTCCTTCACCATAGCCTTGTACCCCGCAGTTGACGGTTGATCCAGCTTGTACAAGCCAGCTTCAACAAAGGAGCGAGACTTTAACTCCTTCCACGCTGATGACGAGCTGGGATCGTCATGGCATAGCCTCCTCGCACGCTGATTACGAGCCCAGCGCGTCACGTAACATGCGTTTTAAAAAATCTCAGCGCAGGAGCGGAATTCCGCTAGCGCGCATGAGGTTAATGGCTGGTATAGCCTGCTACGGTAGGCTATCAGGCTATTAAAATATGAACAAAATCACCTCTCAGGGAAACAGAGGGGGCTTCAAACCCTCTACAGCCGCATATCCTCTAAGCCTTTCACAGATTCGGCTGTGAATGCCTAACAGTTGATTGCTGCATGCATGGTCACACCTGTTAACTGTCAAGTGTGGATGGTACCAGCTGATAAAGTAGCTTACCAGGAGCCGTATTACATAAAGTGCCACCGGGCACAATGGGTGTTTGCGCCCGCTTTGCATGCCACTAGGGCACTTTGGTATTACAGATGGGCCGCAGACACTTGTGCGCCAACTTACGTAATACCGATAGCACTGGCGCACATAAAGCACCAGCGTGTTTGAGTTTGAGTTTAAAACATTTTTAGAGCGCTCGTTCACCTGGCGGTTTCATGTCGCTGTAGTGTGCAGAACCCAGAGAACAAAGAGATCAGGGGAGAAGCAGAAAAAACAATTACAGTGGAAAGGCTTGTGCAAAGAGAAAAGTTTTTAACGCCTTTCGGAAATGTAAATATTGAGTGGAAGATATAAGATGGGCAGGGAGAGAGTTCCAGAAAGCGGGGGCAAGTGTGGAAAATTTCGTGCCCCCCCACTTTTTACGCCTAAAGCGGGGAACTGCCAGCAGATATTGGGACGAAGAGCGCAGCTCCCTGGCAGGGGCATAGACTGCGCTATCTGAAGGAGGTGTTACCTCATTTGCTTGGGGGCCTGCCCCATGCAAATGAGGAAATCCCTTTGCCTCTGTGCCCGTGCCATATTACAAATGCGGGTGCAGGGGCAAAGAAGCCCCAGGAGGCGCCCTGAGAGTGTGCCATTTAGAAGGTGGCGCACTATCATTGCGCCCCCTGATGGCAGGCCTCTGGAGGGGGTAAAGGGGGTCCCATGGACCCCCAGACATGCAGTCACTGACTGCACCCGCTAGCAAGGGGATCTCTAATCCTCTTTAAAGGTGCAGGCGGGTTGCCACCTGCACTGTGAAAAGACAAAGTAGCTGTAAAGCAGGCACTCCATTTTTACAGCGATGCGTTGCCCCTGGGTCAGCGCAAGTTTGCGGCTACCCTGGGAGAAGCACATTAATGATAATAGGGCACATTTTCACTGTTTGAGTCTGACACACCTTTTTAAAGGTGCGCCTGGCGTAAACAATGAAAATGCGCATTTGCCGAAATACGGTCCCAGTCGTTTAGGGGGGTTGATGGAGTAGGGGCCAGTTTCACTGAGAGAGGAGGCCGGTTGTTTCTGGGAACCTGGCGGCCATATACCTTCTTATAACACTTCTAAATAAACAATACAAAAACAAATGGTTTCAAAGTACGCTTGAGGCACGCTTTAAAACCATTTGTTTTTGCATTGTTAGAATCGCTGCAAATAAGACGTGACCGGCAGGTCCCCAACAACAAAACTGGCTCAGGCGGCAGTGAAACCAACCCCCACTTTGTCAGCTTGCCAAAACGCCCGGTAGTCAGTCCAGCCCTAAGTCGGTCCCTGACTCCTTCGGCTCTGATAAACTGGTTTTCCTTGTTTGGAAACCTAAGGGACACACCAGCGGTGAGAAGAAATCTCCCCTCCTTTTTTCTGCGGCTCAAGTGAAACTGTGAGCTACGAGAGGAGGGAGGGGGGAAGCTCATTGAGTGCCCTTGTTGGCAGATTCGGCCTCTCTCTTTCCCCAGCAATCCATATGTCTTGGGGACACACAGGAGTCGGAGAGTCCAAGGTTGCAGATTAGGAAATCAAAACGTTAACATCAGCGTGCCTATATCAACGTTTATTGGCATCTGCTACTCTATTGCCTTCAATGGACAACATTCCAATGTTCTGCTACTGACTGTAGAGATTTATAAGCATATCTCAGCGTGGCAAGTCCATCTTTCGTGAGTGGCGCCAATAATGTTCATTTAAGTTTTGTGATCAAACTTTCACTGACATATTCAATTCAGAAATATTATTGAGTATTTTATGTTAATGTAATAATTTATTTAAATATTTTGCAGTGCAGCGACCGTTTTTATAAAAATAAATATCAGACAGCACAAGTATTTGATAAAATGACAAAAGTAGGCAAATTCAAAGGATCTTAAAATAACCTTCATGTCTCTGAAAAGTAAGCAGTAAGTCTAGATGATAATTCAGAGAGACAGTGAGGGAGTTAATGGGAGCGCACAACAGACAGCACATTCACACAAGACAAAACAATACATCCCCAAGTGACTATGTCCTGTTTTCACAAACAATTACTGTAAATGTCCATTTAGAGATTTACTGTCAAAAATCTCAAAATAAGATGAAAAAGCTAATTTATATATTGAGGGACATATTTATGTAGGGGTTGCATCGCTTTTCCATCATGCAATGTGGTGCATGCGTGACGCACCCTAAAATGTGATTTATCAAGCCGCAATTGCCTTGATAAATCTAGAGTAACACAATGCAGTGCAAATCGCTATGTTGCGTTTCTCTGCCCCAGGGAGGCATTCCATGGGACTTGCATGAGTGTTCCTACGCAGCACCTATAGATTTTGATGCATTCCCAGATATACTGTTACTAGTAGAACAGGGAATGTGCCAAAATGCCCTCTAAGGTGAGGCGTAACAAGAACAAATATCTTTTTTTCTCCTTGTTCCTTCCTCTTTCTATGTATGTTCCACTCTACAGCACACATAGAAAGAAGAATATGCCTCAGGGGATTGTTCTTATTAAGAAGGTACCCCTTCTTGTGCAAAGTAATCCTGCATGTGATGCAGCGCTACTCCGGAAATATTTTCTAAAACCATATCAACTTTCCCTGAAGTACCAAATCATACATCTACTCATCAGTGGGGCCCATAATACTGCGAATTACTCACAAAACACTTCCATCCTACTTCATGGATCGGTGAGATTCAAAGGAGAGCTGCTGTATCATAGCGGAGTGTCTAAATCAAAACTAAATATTTATACTATTTACACCTGCAGTTTAAATGAGTTTTATCATGTTTTTTTGGGGTTTTTTTTTTTAACAAGACATTTTATTTGGACACACCACCATTCTAGTTGATGAATATGCTAGTAAAAAATTAGGCATAGGAAAATACAAGGCCAGCTTAATTCTCCATTTATCTAATTTTTATTAAAAGCAAAATGTAGCATGTCTAACAGTTTATTCGCTTTATTTATTTCTTTATTGGAAAATAACTTTAAAGGAGTAAAAGTCTTATCTCAAACAGTTATATTCATTTATTTCAGAGATTCAGAAATAGACATTATTATTTAAATTTCAGAACACAAGTATTAGCAAAAGACAGATAGTTCCCAAAATTCATTTTCTCCTAACTTCCCTAACTAATAACCTCATCTAAAGCTCAGTTCTCACTCAAAGAGATAAAACATTTATTCAAGAATGCTTACATCTCAGGAAAATCAGCATACCAACAGCATCTCACGAGGAAATCGAAAGAGACTTTTTTCTTAAGAAAAGTCACAACTTTTTATACCCTTTTTCACTAAACTTATCTATCTAAATAAGTAACTGTCAGTACAGACTCAAATTCTGATTGGACAATTTGAGGGTAAATGAGCATCACCTCATCTTCCTAATATTCAATTTCCGTAGCATCAGCTGAATTTTAAAGAGTCCTTTGTTTGAGAAAGTCTTTGGCCTAGTCACATCCTCAACTAGTTACTACAGGTTTCTTTTCCACGATCAGTAACTCAAATGTTCATTCTTTTGGCAGTCATCAGGACTTCCAGGACAAGTCGTCCTTGAACTGCTTTCGTTCAGGCACAGGCAGCTCACATTCAATCTCCGCTTTGGGCTGCGCATGCTCAGTTTATCTTCCATTCACAGTTAATAAAGCAGCCATCTTTTTCTAGGCCTCACAGGCCAGAACGGGAACTATCATAGAAACAAACAAAAAGAAATGTTAATTATTGAAATATAGCCCTTCTGTTTACCTTCCCCCCATACTAAGTGTTTCCCTGTTAGTTGTTACCTGGCAAATAAGCAACACATATGCTTGATATACTCACCTAACTCCATGTTTTTGCCACAAAATACATAAACAGAAAGCAGACTTATGCCGCTTTTGATTAAATTAAAGCTTTGCATTAATAAACAACATGACGACATTAATAAATTAGTCAGTTATAGTTTTCCATGCAAGCAGATTAGTATTCCCACGTGTAGTTGTGTGAGCATTCAATATTATGTTGATTAATTTTTCCAAACCACACAATTAATAAAGGTTACAGTGATGAGGAAATTACTTTACGAGGGGTATACAAAATTTTGTTTCTTCACCTCGCTCCATCAACTCCCTCCTTTGGTGATCTTATCACCAAATATCTCCTAAAATTTTGAAAATGGTATCCAAACATGTTTCAAGTTCTTCAGATTAGTACAGTTTATACTCTAGTATCTTCTTCTCTGGTTTCTTCAAAGACCTTTTCTTGAAATTCTTTCATTTCTATATCATAGTTTTCTCTTTCTCGTTTTTCTTGAATTGCTTTCTTTATTGACTTTCTAGCATTCCTTCTTTTTCTATATATGCAACATAATCTTAACATCAACATCACTAATACTATTATTGTTACTGGGATTAGTATCTTACCTATAATTGAACTACCTATTTCAAGAAACCAATGTTTAACTGCTGAAAATCTTTTACCAAGTCGTTCAAGAACACCATCAACCTCCAGTGGTTCAATTTCCTTATGCAACTCTGTAATGTTTGTAATGTACTTTTCAATATTTTGACTTTTGTCTGGAATGTAGGTCCAACAGTGCTGTACCTTCAAAATTCCACAAACTCCTCCTTCTTTTGCCAATATTATATCAAGAGCAAGACGATTATGCATCACCATAGCTCTCATAGCAAACATTTCAGTATTTACCATTAAAAATCCTCCTGCTGTGTCTGTTGACAAACGATCTACTATCGTTGATAATCTTCGAATTCGGTTTGCATTAAAAGATATTCCCACTGCTGGTATCAGTGCTCCAAAAATATCACCTATTATTTCAATTATCAATTACACTCTCTCTTTTTCTATGATTTAAAGGTTTACCTATCTCATGTATTCCATTAGTACCTCTATCTACATGAAAGATTTTAGGAAAGACCAGACCTGCATAACATGTCCCATACCAATGGTCTTGTAATCTATAATATGTTTTGTTTCCGCAAATAAAATAAATACCAGGGAAAACTGTATCTTTCCACCTTTAAATCCCCAGCCCCCTATAATTCTATAGGTGTCTTTACATTGATTTGCTCCCACAAAATAATTGTCATTCACAGTGTTGTCTCTTCTTATACAAAATTTCCCTAACAATGGAGTATCTATACTAATGGCCACATTCACATTTCTATCATCAAGATTTTCTTCTTCAAATGTCCAATATTTGGATTTCTCATGTTTCACCTTTTCACTACAATTATAAGCAATTCTTCTCTCTTCAACCATATCTAAAGATGCTTTCTCCTCAATTCTCATTTTACATGTCAAATTATTTTTGAAGGCATATTCGTGGCTCAATTCATCCATTTCCAAAAAGAATTCCCCATTACTTTAGCAGGCTTTACTTTATTCATGGCATTAATTACTTTCAATTTTGCAAATACATCATCTGAATTTGAATAATAATACTCAAATTTTCCTGTTTGATAAAACAGACTTGCAATTACACTATACGCGACACCATATGTAAGTGGAAGATGTGGTACGTCACCACTTCTGAAATGATGCAGGTAATTTCACACAGACATAACAGTCACTGGCAACCATGGTCTTAACATATTCAGACAACAATCTTGGTGTAGTCACTGATTGACCTATCTTGATGCATTTCTGGTCTATATACATGTTGTTTGTTAGACTTTGATTCAACATTTTGTTCGTTTGAACTCACATTATGTTTCAACTTCACTAAGTTATCCTGAAAAGGAATGAAAATAACTAAAATTATCCATATCAATATTAATAGTCCTGTACATATTAAACATATTCTACACCATTTTCTAAAGATAGAACATTTCGTTTTATGATCATTGTTAGCCATTTTTTTATCCTGCTTTTACCATTATCTTACACCTTTGTCATCTATAGGCTTTCACCTTTCACTTACCATGTCCTCCTTATATCAGGATTTCAGATTTTGTCTTTACCTTATACCTTTGATCAATTATCACTTTTCTCTGTGACTCAGTTCTTTACTCACTTTTTCTAATTGACTTTGGGCAGTATAAGTTCTCTTGGCTACTGTTTACTTCTTCAATCAGAGGCAAAACAATGTATGGCCATTCCGATGACTTGTATTTCTGGTTTAGTCTTCTCACTCTTTTTGGCCTCTAAACAACTTCTATTCTTTTCCCCAACAACTCCTTTTGACTGGTTATTTCATTTACTTGATCTTCTGGCTTTCTTGCTTCGTTAACCAGTCTAAATCTCAGTCCATCATTCTCTTTAGGCCAATTATCTCCTTTACAAACTCTTTTTGTCTTAGGCTCCGTGGTATTATGTTCCACTCTCCAAGCCCTTTTTCTTGAACTCTACCTCAATGGAGTTTCATCTGCACTGTCGTCAGTTTCACTTTCATTCTCTTCGACAGTTTCATTTATGCCAAACTTTATGATGTCTTTTTCTTTTTCAAAGTCAGTTTTCTCTTTTGACAGTTATTTCACGCTGTTAGTAACATCTCCATAGCTGGTACTTGGAATCTCATCCTTATTGTGAGTTATTTCCTCTTTTCCAATGTCAGGATTTTGGTTCCCGCTTTCAGAGCTTTCAGACTGTTCTTCAGTATTTTCTTGATCACCAGTTTTATCTCCACATTGCTCAGTGTCTTTACTGGTGTCAGTCTCTACCAAATCTCGATTTTCAGATTGATCTTCAGAATTTGGTATTTCAACGATTTCTCCATCTCCTTCGGACGGAGAGCTAGCATCTGATACTTCCAGATATCGACGTTCTTGTCGAGCATCATTATCTGGATTTCTCGCTGGTTCAACTTCAGAATCAGAATCAGTTGTGCTTTCGCCTTCTTCATTTGGATTCTCAGGTTCAGGCACACGGATGGTGGGGCTTGCATGCACCCATCTCTTTACTCCGGCACATTTAACTGCAGTTGTGATGACCAGTATAACTTGTCTTGGTCTCTGCCAGCGAGGCACCAAACAGTTTCTTCTGCGATGTACCTTTATCCGAACCCAATCTCCAGGAACTAGATCAAGTCAAGTCAAGTCAACATAAGCTTTATTCGATTAGTTAAAATCATAAAAGCAATTAGATCACATATAAAATCAACAATTCATGTATTTAAGAACATTTCTTATAAAAACAATTCATGTATTTAAATAAAAATAGAGCATGTCATAGTTAGACTAGCAAGTGGTAAAAATTTGGCACATTTCAGGGACTGTTTGATTTCAGTTTTCTAGACTTAACTCGCATAGCAGCAACCAAAATGTTTGCGACCCCATATATTACTCTGATGCTACCCAGGAGTTGTAAATAGCGGAGAGCGGGACGAACTTGTCTGAACCCTGATTCTCTCAAGATAGGTGTTAAAAACAATCTCCTACATTCGTCATAATGGCCGCAAAACATAATAAAGTGCATCAGTGTCTGTTCAGAGAAATTATCACAGCTACAGGGGATAGATGTATCAGATTTTCCCCATACTGGGTAATTCCCCAAGGAGTACTGTATGATGTTAAGTCTAAATCTCAAAAGGAGATTACGGTGGTAAGGTCGAGTCACAATGGTCAAATAAGGCTCCACTTTAGGGGTGGTCTGCAGTATATAGTTAGCCCTAACCCCCGATTTTTGGACCTCTAGTTCCTCTCGTTCTATTGTCACTCGTTCTAGAAAGTTTTTCTTAATCCAGAGTACATCACCCTTCTTGATGGAGCTTGGGCAAAATATAGTTCTGGCCTCCCCAACTTAGAAAAGGTGTTTTTAATGTAAACCAACCAAGGAATGTTATTGGCTTTATCCAACGACATACAGTCTTGAAGTATGGAGTGATTTAGACTGATGTCGGGATTCAACCAGGTCTTGGCCCAGCAGATCAAAGGTGCCAGCTGCAGTTGGTCACTAATGTAGCCAAGACCTACCTCGGTATGGATTGACAACACTGGGGTTGATTGGGGGACCACTAAAAGAGCTCTTAAGAACTTATTTTCTGGCACCTGGACTTTATCTTGTGGTAGATAGCCCCATATAGAGGCACCATATTTAGCTATAGATAGGCTTTTTGATTTGTAGACTGTCAACAGTGCTTCTATTGGACGTAAACCCAAGCGTTTTGCAAAACTCAATAGAGCAGAATTAGTTCTAGTGACAGCTAAGCCTTTAGCATTCAGTTGCGGTCTCCAGGTGCCCTTTTCATTAAAAAGTACACCCAGATAGGTAAAGACCGGGACTCTAGAAATGTATTCACCATTACAAAGGAACTTTCCCAACTTTACATATTTGGAGCGCTTCCCCGCAACCATGACGTGGGATTTTTTATTATTTACCTGCAGGTCCAAAGTAGACATAAATTCCCCAAAGTCGTCCAAAAGTTTCTGCAGCCCTACCCCAGTGCGGGCAAGCAGTACAGCGTCGTCCGCGTAGAGGAGTACTGGTACCGAGTACTCCCCCACGCGTGGGACGTCAGAAGTGGACCCTTTCAGAGTTGATTCGAGGGAATTTATATATAGAGTGAATAGGAGGGGTGCCAAAATGCACCCCTGCCATACCCCTCGTTTCGAGTTAAAAGGACTCGTAGATCTTCCCTCACTATTGGTTCTAATAGTGGCCCTCAGGTCTTGATGCAGAGCCGTTAAATAATTGACCAATGGAGGATCAAACCCTATGTTAATTAGAGTAGCCCAAAGTTTACCACAATTAACAAGATCAAAGGCCGATGATAGGTCCATAAAGGTCATATATAGCAGACCCTCCTTGGCCAAGGTATATTTATTAATTAACATGTGGAGGTTAAGGCATTGGTCAAGAGTACCCCTTTGGGCCCTGAACCCATATTGTAATTCAGAGAGGACCCTCCTCTCTCCCAGGTGTTGGCCCATTCTCTGCAGGATGACTCTGCCCAAGATTTTGACGGCAGAGTCAATCAGCGAGATAGACCTATAACAGGCAGGGTCGGATCTTAAACCTTTTTTAAAGATTGGTATTATGGAAGATGTTGTCCAGGAGGGGGGAAACCCTGTAGTAATTGTGGAGTTGAAGACATTTGTAAGTATCTTAGTCCAAAACTCCAGCGGGGACCTATATAGGTCTGCCGGCACCCCATCTGGACCTGGGGCCTTATTTTTTGTCATCTCAACAATAGCCTTTTGTACCTCCTTCTCCTCGAATCGCACAAGGGGTTCATGATCAGGTTCTATAGGGTTTATCACTATTATAAACTCATCAGCACTATCATATATTTTACTAAAATGAGCGACCCATGACTCATCAGGGATTACAGAGTCCATCACCGAATTATTTGTGCCAGAAAAGTAAGGATGGTTTATTACAGCCCAGAATTTTGAACTATCTTTTTGCACATCCGGTGACATGAGATTATCCCATGCCTCCGCCTTTATACATTTTTTGCAGTTGGCCGTGGCAAGTTTATAATTTTTCCTAAGTGCGGCCACCCTTTCCTTAATTCTCGGATTTTGTTTTAATGCAAACAGGAACTAGATCATGAGCTGGATGTTTCTCTTTCGTGTTTGATTCAGTTCCCACCTGATGGAACACAGAAGTCACCACATCAGACTGATTTTTGCAGTAATCCAGTATGATGTCATCATTAATAGTTGACAGTTTATCAACTGGTACAAATGCTTGTCTCATCACTCTGCCCATCAAAATCTCATGTGGACTCAATCCCGTTTTTTTGTCAGGGATGTCATCAAAACAAGTGGTAAGGCGTCTGGCCACTTCAGTCCTGTTGCCAAACACATTTTTGCAATCCTGTTTTTTATTGTTCCATTCACTTGTTCAACTACCCCTGAAGCCTCAGGTCTGTAAGGACAATGCAATTTCTGACGAATGTCCAGGGCTTCAAAGATCATTTGCATAAGTTCATTTTGGAAGTGCCTTCCACGATCAGTTTCGATCGTTACTGGAAATCCATACCTTGGGATGATTTCAGGTAAAAGCAACTTTGCAACAGTTAGTCCATCATTTCTCCTCATGGGGAAAGCCTCCACCCATCGAGAGAACAGACAAATGATCACTAAAACATATCTGAGCCTATTACAAGGTGTAAGTTCTATGAAATCCAACTGCATTCTTGTAAATGGACCTCCCTCCCGTCCTATGGTTCCCAGACTCACAATTATTTTTCTGTTTCGATTAAATTGCTGACACACCAAACATCTCTGGCACAGGCTTTCAGCAATCATCCTGAACTTAGGATTGTACCACGTCTCTCTAAATAGACGAAGCATGGCATCCCTTCCAACATGAGCTTGACCGTGGTACATTCAGGCCATATTTGAGATCATGCTATCAGGCATTACTGGTCTTTCATCTTTGTAAACCCAAATTTCATCTTCTTCTCTTTGCCTACATCCTGCCATTAACCAGACGTTTTTCTCTTCCTCGTCAGCTTCTTCCTGCATTTGCCTCACTTCCTGCCAAGTCTCAACTACTGTGGTTAGCATTAAAGGACTTGAAACATGCTCTTTACTCCTGTCCCGATTTATGGATGCAAGATTTCTGGCACAATATTTAGCAATTGAATCTACATACCTCTAACCTCGAGTTATGTAGTCATCTCCTTTTTTATGAGCTGCACATTTCACTACTGCAATCTTATCAGGCAATTGAATAGCGTCAATCAACATTCTGACGAATTCGGCA
Source organism: Lissotriton vulgaris (assembly GCF_964263255.1). NCBI lineage: Eukaryota > Metazoa > Chordata > Amphibia > Caudata > Salamandridae > Lissotriton > Lissotriton vulgaris. The sequence goes on from NW_028243760.1 coordinate 104,753, forward strand.
TTACGTATGGGGGATCCTGCAGAAGTTAAATAACCTCTTTGGGACCACAGTTGTCCGTAGTCATGGAAAACTCTGAATACATACTGACTATCAGTCACTATGGTAACCTTAATTTCCTTTCCCAGTTCACATGCTCGAATCAAAGCAATCAACCCTGCTATTTGAGCAGAACGAATTCCTTTCAGACAAGATGCTTCCAGTACATCTGCTACTGTGCAAACTGCATATGCTGCACTCAAAACACCTTCATTTGTTCTCAGACACGAACCATCAACAAACATTACATAATCAGATTCAGGCAATGGCTCATCTCTGATGTCTGGTCTTGGTTTGGTACAGTATTCAAGAACATCTAGGCATTTGTGATCAACCTCATTTCTTACTTCAGTTTCCATGGTATCAGACAATAGCATAGAAGGATTAATATTTACACATCTAGAGATTGTCACATTTTCTGCTCCCAGAATTACTTTCTAATATTTTGTCATTCTATTATTGGTGAGGTACTGGGTCTTTGTCCTAGTGAGGAGAATCTCCACAGAATGAGGTACATACACCCTCACAGGAAATCCCATCACTATTCCTTCACTTTGTTCTAGACTTACACTTGTAGCTGCTAGTGCTTTCAGACAACTTGGCAATGCCTTTGCAACTTGGTCCAAAACAGCTGAGAAATATGCAATTGGCTTTCTCAGTTTTCCATGTCTTTGAATTAGCACTGACAATGCGCATCCTTCTCGTTCACTGCAGTACAGTTCAAACTCTTTTTCATAGTCAGGCATCCCAAATGCTGGTGCTTCACATAAGCTTGTTTTTAACTGTTTTTAACTGTTCAAATGCTTCTATCTCAGTCTTGGTCAATACTATAGGGTCTCTGATATCTGCTCTGGTTAATCTCTGTAATGGTTTTGCTATCAGTGAAAAAACACTAATCCATTGTCTACAGTAACCTATCATTCCCAGGAACATTCTTACTTGCCTTTGGGTTTTTGGTGGCTGCATTCCTTGTATCATTTTGATTCTTTCTGCAGTAACTAGTCTGATTCCTTTGGCAATCTTTTGACCTAAGTATTGCACTTCTTTCTGACAAAATTGTAATTTTGATGGAGACACTTTATGTGCCAAATGATTCAACAATGCAACAGTATCTGTTATACATGCATCTTTTGTCCTTGATGCCACTAGGAGATCATCAATATACTGAACCAATACAGACTCTCCAGGCATGCTCAAACTTTCTAGTGATTTTTTTAGCAACTGATTAAAGATAGATGGACTCTCAGTATACCCTTGAGGAATTCGGCACCATGCCAAAATACGATCTCCGAACCGGAACGCAAATATTGGCTGGCTTTCTGGGTGCAATGGAAGAGTAAAGAACACATTACACAGATCGGTCACTGTGTACCATTCTGCATCATGGGGAATGTGATATAAAATCACTGTTGGATTTGGTACAATTGGGCAACATGGGACAACTATTTGATTAACCTTTCTAAGGTCTTGCACAATCCTAAATGTTCTGTTTGGCTTTGTCATTCCCATTATCAGTGAATTACAAGGACTACTTTCTATCTCTCTCAGAATGCCTTGATCAATCATTTTGTTTATTACTGGAGTTATTCCTTCAATTATCTCTGCTGTCATTTTGTATTGGGGAACGTTCGTATAACTCACACCTTCTTTTATAGAGACTTTTACAGGATCTACTTCTTTCATTAATCCAATATCTTCTCCTGTGAAATCCCACACCTTCTCTTTCACTACCTCTTTCAATTCATCGGGTATCTTTTCTCGATCAAACACAGGAAACAACTTATTTTTCTCTGCCTCAATCATGAGCATGGTCATTTTATACAAACTATCTTCATCTGGGGTTTGCAGTTCTATGCCATCTGGTGAACAGTATATGGCACAGTTAATTTTACACAAAATGTCTCGTCCTAACAGTTTTATGGGGCTACTATCACACACCACAAATTGGTGCATGTCTTTGAAATTTCCAATTTCTACTTCAACTGGTTGTGTTAAGGAGGTTTTAATCTGTCTATTAGCTATACCTACAACTTGGATGTGGTCTCCCGTGAGAGGAAGATTTTGGACTTCCACTGATCTAACAGTAGAACGGGTAGCACCAGTGTCCACTAGGAAAGTTATTTCTACATCATTCACCTTTCTGTTCACAAATGGACCAGACTGATCTACCTCAAGAGTGGCTCTAAGCACACACTCTTCTCCCTCTCTCAGGCACCGTCAGAAACTTTCATCCGACTCACTCCCACCTTCCTCGTGTAACCAATACTGGGGACTCACATTCACTCTGGGCGATCGGTTTACCTGCCCGCCTCCGCCGAATCCTGTCTCTGCAGAGCCGGACTGAGAACCAAAACCGGCCCTGGCAAGGTGCTCGGCCGGCCCCCTAGGGATGCGACCGAGCTCTTTGGCGGGGCCAGTTTTCGGCGGATTTTGTTACAGGGCCGCTTTTGCAGCTATGCTGCAAAAATGGCCCTGTAACAAAAATGGCCCCAGGGCCCAAAACTGGCCCCCACCCTTGCGGCGCACCGGGGTATTGCCCGGTGCCCGCTACTGCCAGTCCAGCCCTGTGTCTCTGCACTATATCTCTGTGGATTTACACTGTGTGGAAGTGGCGGTTGTGGCACCTGACTTTGCTGAGTAACTATCTGCTGCTGCTGCTGCTGTGGTTGCTGTTGAATTACCTCATGCTGCACCTGTGGATTCAATTATGTATTTTCAGGATTAACTATTTCCTACCAATTTTGTTTTGTTAAAATTTCCTTTACATTTTCCTTGACTATCTGTATTTTTGTTCTCAAATTGTGCTACTTGGTGTTCTGCTACCTTCACTTGTGCCCACATAGCTTTTTCCTTTAGCTTCTTTTGTTTAGCTTCAATTTCATCGCTACAATATTTGGCCTGTCTCAATACCTCATCCACTGTACTCGACTGCCATCCTTTTAAACTATGTTTAATCATGTCTCCAATTTCTGGTCTTAAACTGTTTACAAATCGATATACAAAATGACTCATGTCTTTTTCACTCAGTTCCTCATATCCGCTGTATTGTTTAACACCTTGGATGCTAAGGGGTTTTCCCCCTCCTGTGCTGATGTTCTTCAGATCCCATTTTACATGACGAGTTATCCTTGTCATCAGCACAGGTCAACCAGTGCATCATGACGAGTTACCCTTGTCATTAGCATTGAAGAGGTTAAACACCAACAACAGTCTTTCATAAAATTCATGTACAGATTCCTTCGACTCCTGTATAGTTCTGTCTATTTTAACCCAATCTGTTTCTTTTGGTGGAATTTTATTCTTCAAAAACACTATTACTTGTTCGTACTTTCGCATTACTTCAGGTGACGGAGCACCTGTTACTTTGTCTCGAAGATATTCTTCCTTCGGCCAATTTACAGTTATCTTACACTCAGTCCACAGATCTGCTGGTACAACTATGTCAAATAATCCATCCAGATCAACCCATAGTACTTTTGAAAATTTCACAAATCGATCTACCTGTCGATACCATTCTACTGGCTTTTCTCTCAATCTGGGGGAATCATTTGTAAAGGATAATATATCCAGTCTACTCCAAGGAACATGTACATAACCTCCTCCAGGTATTTCTCTCATAGGTAATTCATTTGCAACTGTTTCTTTTTCTCTCACAGGGAACGCTAATGTAGATTCATCACTGGCCTCTTCTTTCTTCTTTGCCCATTTTATTCTCCACTTATTCACATCTCCCCATCTCCTTAGTAATACAATAAATTCTTTTATCTGGGTTAACCTTCCTGCAGTATTCATATTTTCAATGTATTTTTCTGAAAAGTCTACTCTGTAGGATTTCTGCAATGTTTTATTCTTTGTGAATTCTACTTCAAATTCATTCGCTAATCCTTCTAATTGATCATGTACAGACTTCGCTTTTCATGTTATACTTTTGCACATGAACATAAGTTCATCATCTTGGTACATTTTTAATCTGTCCATTCCAATTGTTCCAATAATTAATTCTTCCATATCGATTTTGTATCTTGCCACATCTAATACTTTAGGTTCATGTTCTTTTAATTTCAAAGTTTTAAACCAATCACTTAATTCTTGTTCCGATGGTCCTATAGGAGTCTTTGTTAAATCTATTTTCTCTATGCTGTTTTCAGGTGTAGCAGAGTCAGATTCTGCTCCGGTTGCATACTTATAGGGTAAACTCTGATTAAAAGTTAAGTCGGGCGGATTTACATTACTTGCTCGTCTAATTTCTGACAAATCTGGATAAATATTTTATTTGACCTTTTGCAAACTTTGCTGTAAAGGGATTGTCAAACTTGGCTCTTTTATTCTTTGGTTTTCAAACACCGGGATTACAGGTCCTATTGTCACTGGGACTGTTACTGCTTCTATGTTTTTCGTAAGCTTTTGTATCTTTTTTGTCAATTCATTTGTAGATCGTATATATTCAGCAGTACTTGTTTGTTCTTCAACTCGTTTTTCTACTCTATTTACACTTCCTCTTTCATTGTTTTGCTTGGGAGTACCGGTAAGTCTTGTTTCTGTCATTGAGGCATTTGGGTTATATCTCATTTCTACTCTTTCTGGTATATCTCTAAAATTAGAAAATTGTCTTGGGGTTTCAATAATTCTATCTTCTACTGGTGGAGCATTAGGGGTGGTCCATAAAAAACCTGGTTGATATGGTGGTGGTCTTCTATTTAATATTTCTTCCAGTACAGCATCCTCTGATTCACCATCACCATAACTTTCTTTCCCTGTTTCCACATTTTTCCTCTTCTCTGTACATTTCCGCCCATCGTATTCATCCACTAATCTAACTGGATACATTCCATCACACATGTCAGCATTTCTCCATCTGCGCATTCTACTCTCATGTGTCTCTCCCCATAATCCGCGTAATCTACTTTTTGGTCTGAGATGTCTTTCTGACCTCTCTCTCTCCATTTCGTGCATCTCATCCTCCCATTAAACTAGAGCTTCAAATTGAGTCGGTCTAGGTCTTGGTTCAAGTTTCATCATCCTCTCTCTCAAGTTTTGCAAAATTGTCAAATTAAAAGATCCGACTTCTGGGAAAGCTAACGCACCATCATTCCTGGAATACCTTGCCCAATTCTCTAGCCAAACACATGTATGGTAACCATATTTCGACAACATATAGGAAGCAGGCGTTTTCGGAGGAGGAAGTAATTTTCCCTCTCTTGTTACTTTCGCCTTATCCTTTACAAACACATTTTTCAATTTCTTAAACCATGAGGGTTTCTTCTTTTCTTCTCCGTAATAGTAATCAATTTTTCTGTAAATTCCCTGTCTTTCAAAAGATCGCGTACTTCTCTGTTGCTGTTCCGTAACACCAATCTATCACAGCGTGGTTTACACTAGCGTGCCAATTAGAACAAGATACGTCTCCTGGGTGCTTAACCAATATTTTTGCTGCTTTTTGTGATGCACCAATCAGCCCTTACTCTGTCTTGGTCACGAGGACCAATCTCTGCGTGACACTTTTGACGTCAGCTCTTGCTCCGGCATCTGCAGCTTCGACTGACCCCTCCTTTACAAGGTTTATCGAGAAGCCGTATTTACAAGATATACAACTAAATTGGTTAGTAACTTACACAAAACAACTCCATTTGTCTGTTTCGCTACAAAAAGTGATAGAATTTTCTCAATCACACAAGTATTCTGTATTTCCAGTAGACAGTGCTTACCTCTTCTCTACCACAGAATTTTTCATTCGCCGATAAAGTAGCACCACTTCCTCTACTTTACCCTTCTCTCAAGCTCAGGTTAAGCTCTATTACTCTCCCAGCAGTAAGTTTTAAATCAGGATACGCCATGATCCCTGTACTAAGATTTTATAGACTACCCTCGCTATGTTCAAGTTCAAGTTCAAAAGACCTTTATTCGAATATCATAAAATTCATAAAAGTACCACATTAAAACAATTCAATTACATAACAGATCCAAATTACAGAATTCATAATTATTAAAAAATCTAATACAACTCTCATAAGACTATTTTCAGGGGGTTTCCATCATTTTACGTACGCGTGTTATAAGTCTCAGAAAAGTGCTAGTGCGATAAATTAGTTTGTCTGTGTCCAGGGAGAGCAACATTAAATAAGACTCCCCTAACGAAAGGGGTCTTTGTTTTCTAAAATAAAGAGTTAAAAGCCAATTGATATATTTTAAATAAAATTTGCAGAAGAATAGAAAGTGCAAATCATTCTGTTTACTGATACCATCACACGGACATGGATTGTATTGTGTTGTGTGTTGATAACCCAAGGGAAAGCCCAGTAGGAATTTCACTGAACCCGCCCTTAGCCGAAACAGCAGTGATCTCTCCCAATTGGTCATGGGTAAAGTGAGGTAGGGTGGAAGTGGTCTCCTACATAATTCATTCCCCACATAACTCACAACAGTTGATTTTAGAGTTTCCCTTTCCATTCGTTCAGAGTTAAAAAAAAGTACATACAGTGCTTGTTTGACCTCAATTTTATCTTTGGGCTCAATCTTGCTTGGGTCGGAGAAAAGATCTCCCCTGTCCACGGTACTCAATGTTTTTAGGACTCCCGCAAGCCTGGGATCGCCATGCCATGGTCACATTTAAGACAGTCTTTTATAATATTTTGCGTTAGAGTGGCTGAATTATTCCTCCAGATCCTGATCCAGAATAGAGCTGGTCTAGTTCTAATAAAATCACATACATAGGGGAGGTTTAGTTCCTCATGACAAATGAATTCAGAAGATGAGATTGGGGCACCCAGTATTTTTCTACAGAATCGACTTTCTTCTCGCTGGATACTTGGATTTTTCCCCAATCCCCAGACCTCAGCCACATATGTAGCTACAGGTAAGCACTGTAATCTAAAAAAATTTAAAATAGCTCTGGTGGCACCTATTTTCTTTGGACGGGACAAGCTCAATATAGAATTGGTGACTTCCGAGAACTTGCCCATGGCGTGGGCCGAGTGCCCACTCCATGAGCCGTTCGCAGCGAAAACCAACCCTAAATATGGGAATGTAGTTACGGATTCTACTTTATCTGTCCCTATATGTATAGTTTTGAGCTTTCGTTTCCCGGGTTCACATGGCATAATAAAAGATTTTTTTAAATGTACACACAGATCTAAGTCCTCCATGTATTGAACAAAACTTTTAACAAGTGAACAGAGGGCATTTGGTGTTCGGCCCATGAGGACCGCATCGTCTGCATATAATAAAACTGGTAATGGTTGCCCCTGTATTTTGGTACATCACTAGTCACTTGTTTTAGGGTTTTGGCTAAACCATTAATGTAAATAATAAACAACAGGGGTGCTAAGACCCACCCCTGTCTTACCCCTCTGCCAATGTTGATAGGTCCAGATACTTCTCCACCCATCCCAATCCTGACTTGTGCCTTGAGATCAGTGTGGAGGTAGGCCAGAAAGTAGACAAGAGCCTCATCCAGCCCATAATTCAGAAGGATTGCCCATAGTTTAGATCTATTCACTAGATCGAAGGCGGATGAAAGATCCATAAACGCAAGGTAAGTAGGAGACGTTTGGGCAACGCTATACTTATCAATTATCAATTTTAAATTCAAGCATTGCTCAACCGTCCTCACCTTGCTCCTGAATCCCATCTGACACGGGTCCAATAGACCCGTATCTTCAGTCCACTCTACCGCCCTATTATAAATTACTCGCCCCAAGATTTTTAAGGTATTGTCCAAAAGGGAGATCGGACGGTAATTCACTGGGTCCGACCTCTCGCCTTTTTTAAAAATTGGGACTATAGTACTAGTTGCTCAGGTAGTGGGCATGGGCACTGTTAGCAGACTATTAAAAACATTAAGGAGAATTGGTGCCCATAGATCCGGACTATGCTTAATAATATCTATGTGGAGTCCATCAGGACCTGGGGCCTTGTTCCCAAGGCTCTCTTTAATAGCTATTTCCACCTCATGAAGATCGATCTCTAAGACACAGAGATGTCCAGGGGCAAAGCTAGTTGATTCCTCAAGTGGTGCGGCATAAATTTTGGAAAAATGGGCCTCCCAGGAGCTGCTGGTTATATTGCAGCTGATTGGGGTTAATTGTTTGCCCATTTCTTGCATTTTTCTGACAGCTGACCGGAAGGGGCCACTGCTTTTCAAGTTTGCACTTCCAACCAGCGACTCCCACTGTTCTGTCAATAATGCAGCCTTTCTTTCAGCTATTTTTTGTTTATAAAATTTCCTGGCTGCCTGTACCTCCGATATGCACCTTGGTTTAGTGGTTAATGCACTGCGCAATTCCCTGTTTGCTAGTGAGCAGGCGGAATCAAACCACCTTGGCTCTTTCCCTTCCTTTGGCAATGGAACTGACAAAGAGGTTTTTATGGCTAGACACAGTTTACCAAAGTCAGCGATTATCCTATGACAGTTCCCATCCATGAGTAAACAAGAGTTGATTAACTGGGGATTTTTATGAAATGAAAATGAAATGAAAGTGAGTTTTGTAGAGCGCATTACTACCCGAAGGCCTCGTAGCGCTGATGTTGCTTACTTCTGGGAGACTGCTGATTTATATGGAAAAAAGAAGAGTTTTAAGGGTTTTTCGAAATTTTAAAAGATTGGGCTCATTCCGGAGCAAGGAGGGTAAAGAGTTCAAAGTCACAGCCGCATTCAGGGAGAAGGAGCGTCCGCCCCACCTGGCCCGTTTAATTTTGCGTGTTGTTGCCAAAAAGGCCGTGCTTGAACGCAATGATCTTTGAGGATAGTAAGGAGTAGCTAAGGAGCAGATCATTGCGGGGGCATTTTTCCACATGGCCTTATGCATTATGCACATCGCTTTAAATTTTACTCTGGCTTGGATGGGCAACCAGTGTAAATATCTCAGGGCAGCAGTGCCTGAGTGACTGCGGGGGAGGCCTAACAGTAGACGTGCTGCTGCGTTCTGGGTGACTTGCAGTTTTTTGAGTGTGCTAATCGGTGCACCCAGATATAGGGCATTCCCGTAATCGAGACGGAACAGGATGATGGCCTGGACCAATATCCTTCGGGCCTGAAAAGGGAGAAGAAGTAGAATTTTCCGCAGCATGCACATCAGCCCGAAGCAAGTGGCGGACAGTATGGTGGCTTGCTGGTTGAAAGTAAGGGTATTGTCCAGCCACATGCCCAAGCTTTTAATTTGCTTTTTTGGTTCTGGGGGGGGGAGCCCATACAGGTTGGCCAAAGTAGAGTGGGGCTGGGGGTGAGCTGTGTTCCCCAGGAACATCAGTTCAGTTTTATCCCCATTAAGTTTTAAATGGGAAGAGGCCATCCATTCTGTGACTGCTACTAGACAACTATTTAGATTCGATGGAGTGTGACCTGGCTGATTCAGAGCTAGCACAAGCTGAGTGTCATCAGCGTAGGTCACAATTTCAAAACCAAAAGGGTGAACAACCTCCGCCAATGGTTGCATATAAACGTTAAAAAGCGTGGGACTCAGGGAGGAGCCCTGAGGCACACCTTGATTAAGAGGCCAAGTTTTGGAATGGATGTCACCCTCCACTACCTGGAAAGTTCGGTTTTCCAGAAAAGATTGTAGCCATAGGATGGCACTTCCCGTCACTCCGAGTTGTTTTAATCGGGAGAGGAGGATGTTACTGTTCACGGTATCAAAGGCGGCACTTAAGTCTAACAGCATAATTGCTGTGGTGCCGCCTTGATCCATGTGCCTACGGGCTAATTCTGTCACAGTCAGTAATGCCGCTTCTGTCCCCAATTTTGGGCGAAATCCAGCTTGAGAGTCATGGAGCCGATGGTTCACTTCCAGATAAGACATAAGACTGGTGTTAATATGTTTCTCAAGCAGCTTAGCCACCCAAGGAAGGTGTGAGATGGGACGGTAATTAGTCATTTTACTGGGGTCGAGGTTGTTGGTTTTTAGCAAAGCCTTAACTTGTGCACATTTCCAGGTTTCTGGAACTCTTCCTGAGGTGATTGACATATTTACAATGTTTAAAATTACTTGTCTAATGGTGTCCGCGATTTTCAAGAGATGTTGTGGGGGAGCAGGATCTAACGGGGAGCCTGCTGTGACTTTCAGCATAAGAGAGTTAAGCAGGTCTTCATCTAGTAATGGAAATTCAGCTAGTTGACAGCCGGTAGATGGAGGAGCAGAATCTGTTCCCACTAGATGTTGACTGACCTGATCGAAAGATGAGGAGATGGCTTGAATTTTTTGATAGAAGTACTCTGCTTGAGTGTCACAACGAGTTTGGGCTTCACGGGGGTCCTGCAAAGTGGAGGGGATACTAATTAAGGATTTCGCTATCCGAAATAGTTCCCTCGAGGAATTGGCGGAGTTTGTAATTTTTTCCTCATAGAACAGAGCTTGTGCCAATATAATCTTAGCTTTATATTTTTTGATAGCCTCTCGATGGCTACTTCTGTCCTGTTCCTTGAGAGTGTTTCTCCAAGTTCTCTCAAGTTTCCGGCAGATGCGTTTTAACTGGGGTGAACCACGGTGATTTTTTGGACTTGGTTTTCTCCTTAAGGGGTTTTTGAGGTGCGACTGTATCTAAGGTGGTATGTAACCAGTTGGCATAATGAGTGTAGAGTGTGTCTACGTCACCCCCAGTTTGTCGAGGGGTGGTAGAGAGGGAGTCAACCCATAGGTCTGTGGGTAACTTCGTCCAGTCCCAACCTCTTAATGTGGCTCGGGGGGGCGCAGAGCGGGGGATAGGTATGTGCCAAAGGAGTGGGACCAGGAAATGGTCGGTCCATGGGAGGGGAACTGGGTTGCCAGTTTTAAGTCTCTGATCATTACTTAGAACCGCGTCCAGTAGGTGGCCTTTGTTATGAGTAGGTTCAAAACCCTTCTGAACAATCTGAAGGGCTGCGAGACTATTCAGAAAGGTGATAGCTAGGGGATCCGTAGGGTCGTCTAGGTGAATATTCATGTCACCCAAGACTGTAAAGTGAGACAAAGAGACAGCTGAGCCAGCGACCTTAGAGGGGAGATGATTCATAAAATCGCCCACTTGGCCCGGAGGGCGGTAGATGAGTAGGCCAGAGAAGGTTAATATGGGGGATAGGTCGAGTGCGAAATTCATGCTTTCGCAAGAATCAATTATCGCAGAACTGGTTCTGCATTGATAACAGTCCTTGAAAAGTATGCCTAGTCCTCCTCCTCTGCCCTCTACCCTGTCAACCCTTTGTAGTCCGTACCCTTTCTGTAATATGGCGGTGATGTCAGGGTCAACTTCTTCTTTTAACTAAGTTTCCGTAAGGAAAATTGCGTCAGGGTTAATGTTCTCGAGGAGGATTGCCATTTATACCGTATGTTTGGTCGAAGAGCGACAATTTAAGAGGAACAATTTAAAAGGGGGTCCGACAGTCTCGGATTGCTCCAATGTAGGGCATAGTGTGTACTGACAGTGGGAACACTTTACCACAGGTTCATCCAGACACATGGAATGGCAACATAAAGCCTTTAGGTTGGGCATAGGAGATTTTAGTCAATCGGGGGCATACCTTATCTGAGTGGGCAGGTCATCCGAGAGTGGAACAGGGAGCCTGGCCCCTGGGCGCTGCAGGGCGCGGACAGGCGTAGACGGGCTTGCCTATTGTTTGTAATCATGTTCAGGGGGAGTGGAGGAGGGTGGGAGGGAGCAACAACTCGACCGGCAGCCTTACCCAACACAAGATGGCGACCAAGCTGGATCGAACAAACAAGTTTCCAGCGCCTAACAACAGCAGCGCTGTAGCAGGGTAGCTCAAGAGCAGCCTCGGAGCGACGCAAGTCTCGCGCCGAAGTGAAGAAGATATTTAAAAAATACAGGCTAAAATATGAACAATTTTTAAAAGGCGTTATTTTTAATTCAATAACGAGTTGTCAGTGAATTATGAGAGGACAGCAAAGAACCCCCGGCTTCCGCCTCAGGGGAGAAGTGAGCAGCTAATGTGGGTTACTGAGCACCCTCTTAAGTAACCTGGGAGGGCGGGAGGGAGGAACAACTCGACCGGCAGCCTTACCCAACACAAGATGGCGGCCAAGCTGGATCGAGCAAACAAGCTTCCAGCGCCTAACAACAGCAGCGCTGTAGCAGGGTAGCTCAAGAGCAGCCTCGGAGCGACGCAAGTCTCGCGCCGAGGTGAAGAAGATATTTAAAAAATACAGGCTAAAATATGTACAATTTTTAAAAGGCGTTATTTTTAATTCAATAACGAGTTGTCAGTGAATTATGAGAGGACAACAAAGAACCCCCAGCTTCCGCCTCAGGGGGGAAGTGAGCAGCTAATGTGGGTTACTGAGCACCCTCTTAAGTAACCTGGGAGGGCGGGAGGGAGGAACAACTCGACCGGCAGCCTTACCCAACACAAGATGGCGGCCAAGCTGGATCGAGCAAACAAGCTTCCAGCGCCTAACAACAGCAGCGCTGTAGCAGGGTAGCTCAAGAGCAGCCTCGGGGCGACGCAAGTCTCGCGCCGAGGTGAAAAAGATATTTAAAAAATACAGGCTAACATATGTACAATTTTTAAAAGGCGTTATTTTTTATTCAATAACGAGTTGTCAGTGAATTATGAGAGGACAGCAAAGAACCCCCGGATTCCGCCTCAGGGGAGAAGTGAGCAGCCCCACTTTCCATTATTGCCCCACTGTCAACTCCCCTCCATTTTAATCGCAGACCGTCACCCGAGGGTGTAATGTCTCTTGCACCATTTAAATTAACATATACCTGGCTAGGGCCTAGGTGCAGAGTCACTGTGAGGGGGTTATGAGCGCCAAACGATGTTTCCGTCACTGTGAATTTTGTTACGCGGTCTAATAAAGGGGGGGACATAAAGATAAAGTCGATGGTGGAAAAGCAGTCCCTGCCTCTGAACGTGGGAGCATGATATGTGCTAGGACTGTAACTTGTATCCATAGCATTGCTGAGATTGTGCTCAGTTAATATGTTAGCTAATTCAATGCCCCTTCGTTCAGCTTGATCTAAGTGATTTCTATCCTCAGTCCAGCAATTCTTTGGGATTTTCGCATTAAAGTCCCCCCTGATTCAAATCCCTATCTCCTCCTCAGTTTCTAAACTGGTTTCAAGATTTCAGAAGGTCTTAGAGAGTGCTTCAAAGTTCTTGTTGGGTACAGAATAAAAATCGTTATTATAAAAGTTAATTAAATAAATCCGGGTCTTTCGCTTGAACTCCAAGATCTGTATGTTCGGATTCCCTCTTGATAAGTCTTTGATTGTACCACCGGCCAGTATCTTGATCCCAATGACAAGCCTTCCACTGCGCGTCCAAAATCAGGCTTACGTGCTGTCACACTAAAACAATGGTAGCCCTCTATATGTAGATTTCCAACAGCCCATGTCCCCTGAAACATGATAATGTCTTTACCATCTATTAGCTGGACCCATTGTGGGTCTGACAGTCTTGATTTTAACCCTGCTACGTTCCAGCTAAGGATTGATAAGTCACAGTGGTTGGTGTGGCTAACTGACTTGCTCCTAGCACTCATAACTATACTCCGCTTAGAGTTGGTTAGTGTAGGAGATACATCCTCTTGTGTAGCTATAGGTATGGCAGTGTGGTGGTGCGCTACTGTTTCCTGGGTTGTGTTGGCTAGTGTTGGTAATAGATGTTTCTCATTGTCATTACTTTCTTCTTGACATCCAATGTTACCTCTCCTTTTCCCCAGTCAGTTCTGATCTTCAAAATTTGAGAAGGCATGTTCAAACCGGTTATAGGTAGGGATGTTATATATGGACCTCAACTCGTTCTGAGGCAAGTTCCAGTTTAAATTTGTACTTAGATATGGCCTCTCACTATGGTTGCGCAGGGGCATAATGGGAAAGTATGGGTGTGGCATTGGGTGTGCTGGGAATAGGGCCTGGTGGCACTGGGCAGGGCCGTTCATAAAGCTAAAATCTTGATTTAGTTGGTGCAATGGGAATTTGTTCCTGGTACCAAGATTTGGATCCTGATAGCACGCAGCCGGGTTATTACCGGGGTTAGAGTTTGGGGCTAGGTGTCTGTTATAGTAGCCCAGAGGGAGCAAGGTCGTATTAAATTCCCAAGGTGAGGGCAGTGGGGCATTAGCAAGGGTTTTTTGAGCCCATTGATGGGACCTAAAATTTATAATTATGCAATCCCCCTCAAACTTTTTTCTCAGTGGGCCCACCCACCCGACTCTTTGTGTTTGGATATCTCCCTTGCTCCTTCCATTGGGAAATTGCAGTTTATAGATAGCCAATGGAGAATCCTATTTTTGAGAGTGATGGGGTTTTCCTCTTGGTCATTCCTTAGTTTGGGCACATTGACTAAGACCAACACATACGCCCGCATTCAGGCGGCAGGCTGATGCGGGTAGGTATCTTCCTCGTGTTGGTTGCCATTTTTAGTTCAGGTTGGACTGTTGGGTGATTTTGGGCGTCGTTCTTGGTTTGTCTGGTTGGGACCCTTTTGCTTTTATCAACATTTTGTTCCTTCCAAACTAACTACCTTAGTCATATTAGGATTAGGGGCATGTTTTGCTGGAGGTAGATTTTTGCTTGTGCATGGTGTTGGCATCGGGGGAGTAAGTTTATTGTGACCATCTGTGTTTGTATTAACCCCATTATTTTTGGCCTTTGTTCCACTTAATATCCCCACATTGGATTTATTTATTATAGTCAGCCCTATGCCTAGTTTTGTTACATGATGTGTATGTATTTATCCTTTCACACGTAAAGATCCCTAAACTTGTGATATGCGCAAATACCACTGTAGTATACGACAATACTACTTTTGAAACAGACTATGTGATGTGCGACTTCACTTGCCACACTTCCTCTGCCTGCAGACAGAGTGACTAGCTTCACGCGGCCTTTTCAGGAATAGATATAACGTAATACAAACTCAACAGATTTTAGTTATAATTCTGTACATCAAAACCCTTATTTATCATTTTATGCATAATCCTAGCTAATTCTATAGCAACTAATGCTCTGCTACCAAGCTAATAACTGATGCAGCGCTACTCCGGAAATATTTTCTAAAACCATATCACCTTTCCCTGAAGTACCAAATCATACATCTACTCATCAGTGGGGCCCATAACACTGCGAGTTACTCACAAAACACTTCCATCCTATTTCATGGATCGGTGAGATTCAAAGGAGAGCTGCTGTATCATAGCAGAGTGTCTAAATCAAAACTAAATATTTATACTATTTACACCTGCAGTTTAAATGAGTTTTACCATGGTTTTGTTTTTGGGTTTTTTAACAAGACATTTTATTCAGACACACCACCATTATAGTCGATTAATCTGCTAGTAAAAAAATAGGCGTAGGAAAATACAAGACCAGCACAATTCTCCATTTATCTGATTTTTATTAAAAGCTAAATTTAGCATGTCTAACAGTTTATTCCCTTTATATATTTCTTTATTCAAAAATAACTTTAAAGGAGTAAAAGTCTTATCTCAAACAGTTATATTCATGTATTTCAGAGATTCAGAAATAGACATTATTATTTAGATTTCAGAACACAAGTATTAGCAAAAGACAAATAGTTCCCAAAATTCATTTTCTCCCAACTTCCCTAACTAATAACCTCATCTAAAGCTCAGTTCTCACTCAAAGAGATAAAACATTTATTCAAGAATTCTTACATCTCAGGAAAATCAGCATACCGACAGCATCTCAGGAGAAAATCGAAAAGTCACGACTTTTTATACCCTTTTTCACTAACCTTATCTATCTAAAAAAGTAACTGTCAGTACAGACTCAAGTTCTGATTGGACAATTTGAGGGTGGATGAGCATCACCTCATCATCCTAATATTCAATATCCGTAGCATCAGCTGAATTTTAAAGAGTCCTTTGTTTGAAAAAGTCTTTGGCCTAGTCACATCCTCAACTAGTTACTACAGGTTTCTTTCCCACGATCAGTAACTCAAATGTTCATTCTTTTGGCAGTCATCAGGACTTCCAGGACAAGTCGTCCTTGAACTGCTTTCGTTCAGGCACAGGCAGCTCACATTCAATCTCCGCTTTGGGCTGCGCATGCTCAGTTTATCTTCCATTCACAGTTAATAAAGCAGCCATCTTTTACTAGGCCTCACGGGCCAGAACGGGAACTATCGTAGAAACAAACACAAATAAATGTTAATTATTGAAATATAGCCCTTCTGTTTACCTTCCCCCCATTCTAAGGGTTTCCCTGTTAGTTGTTACCTAGCAAATAAGCAACACATACGCATGATATACTCACCTAACTCCATGTTTTTGCCACAAAATCCATAAACAGAAAGCACATTTATGCCGCTTTTGATTAAATTAAAGCTTTGCATTAATAAACAACGTGACAACATTACTAAATTAGTCAGTTATAGTTTTCCATGCAAGCAGATTACTATTCCCACATGTATTTGTGTGTGCATTCTGTACTACGTTGATTAATTTTTCCAAACCACACAATTAATTTTAAGAGGGGTATACAAAATTTTGTTTCTTCACCTCGCTCCATCACATGCAATGCAGGCACCCTTGTAGCATGGTGGAAGGGTTCCTGCTTTGGTGCTAGCAGCCCATTGTCGCAGGAAAAACGCTGGAATCTGCTGTATTGTGAAAAATACGGCACATTACTACCCTTTTCCTGTAATGAAGGGCCCTTTGTTTTTCTAAAAGGGGCGGGGCGGCACGCAGCACCCCTACCCAAGCCTTCTTGGGCCCCAGGTATCCATCCCCCAGTGCCATCTGTTTTTTTTTTTTTAAAGGGAGAGGGCCACGCTTCCCGCCTCCATGAAGCTCCATGCCACAGGGCCTCCATTAATTATAGTTGGGTGTCCCAGTTCCACCCAGGGAACCCATCAACCACCATGTTGAGCGCAGAGGGAGAAGCTCCAGATACCCCACAACCCCAGGTGGCTCACCACACAGTGCAGGAGCCGGCATTGCTCCAATCCAGCTGTATTCTGCTTGCTCCCTACTGGCAGGACCATTATTGGTTCTGTTTTCCTGCCAGTATGAGTGCGGGCAGGGAACATGAACACAAGTCTGCTCCCAGCCAGATGAAGCATCTTTAAATCTACTGCCAAATGAGAGCAGACTTTTTTGTTTGCTCACCTTTGGCGGGAGATGTAAAAATGTTTTGCCCACCAGAAGAAAACACATGTTTCCCTGCCTTCAGTAATGTGGGCAGGGAAACTACTGTGTCTTGGGGGTGGGCTCCCCGGGACACAGTCATTGAGCTGGACCAATAAAGGCTCATTTGTGGGAGGCCGTCTCTTTTAATTAACGGGACGGTCCTGGGGGATGGGATACCCCTCCCAAGCCTTCACAGTCTAGGGAGGGTGGCCATATGGGACCGGTAGCATACCAGATGGATGTTGATAGGGCCAGGGTGGGAATGCAGAGGGCAGTTTGTGACGAAAGTCTGACAATAGGAGTCCCACACCCCTGAACAGACCATGAGGCACAGTGTCTCTCTCAATTAGCTAAAATTACCTTTGTTCTCATTAGGAGAGGTAGGTCCTTTCCTTTGATTTATCACATAGATTACGATAGTGATTATAAGATAAGACCTGACGAATACCCGTGATCTCGCAACCCTAGCAGAAGGCCGAAACATGTTGGCAATACACAAGGGTACGTACGGTTCATGGCACCTAAGAAAGTCCCTGAATACATTTCTACACATACCTGGGATACCACCCAATAAAGGAATCCTTGTGGTTTAACTTAGATATGTTTAGTTTTGATACCTAGATCTCAGACAGTAGTGGCTGGTGTGAGGGCAGAGTGGTGAATTACGACAACGTACTACACACAAAAAAAAAAATAACTTACCTTTAACCAGCCGCATTGTGCTCATCTGGTCCTTTGCAACCAGGCAGCCAGAATCCCCTGTGGCCAATCCTGATGCTGCTCTTGTGAAAGCAGCATCAGGATTGGCTTGAGCGCCCTCAATGTGTACTCCCAGGGAGACTGGGAACCTGTGCCTGTTGTCTCCAACCCGGCAACGCAACTCGGGTTGGATATACCTTCAGTGCACAAGCCGGTTTGGCCATTGTGTGACCGCTGGCCAAACCCCTATGCGCACTGAAGGCTCAAGTGCATACCACTCCCTCTCAGTGCCTGTCATCATCATGGCCCCGCCCCCAAGACACAGCACACTTAGAAGACTAATAAAACTATAATAAAACGTGTTTAAAACCTGTTTTATTATCGTTTTATTTTTCAAGTATTTGAGGGTGCTGGTGGGGGACGGGACAATCCTCCACCATAGCGGAGACTAGTAATTTCTAAGAACTCTCTTATGCTAGTCGCACATGAGGTTGAGTCCACCATGGTAGCACCATCTTACCAGGATAGGATGAGGTGGCCTAAGATGAAGCATGTTACATTACATGAGTGAGCTCACCTCATTCAATTCTTTGAATTGCACAGTTTTGGAGTAAGGAAGTAGTGTAGGTAGACACGGATCTTTGGAGGGGCTGGAATCACAGATGTGACTACCCAGCTAACCACTGCGCCAATTTGCGTTATAACATGTTGCTGGAGGGAGACACGGGGTATACCTCAGCCTCTCTTTCTCTCTTAGTGATTTTGATAAAAGTGCTCTGCCAGCCCAGCTGTGCTCTCCACCAAAACGATGCAGTGGAACGCAAACTCAACGCAGCACCTTGCAGCTTCTTATCGGAACCAACACATAGCAATGTAGCCCTGCAGCAAACCCACATTGCATCCCTCACACCTCAGCGGAACGCCCCTGCCCAACGCATCGTACACACAAGCCCACATTGTGGCAGTTGCAGCTAATCTGAGCCACAGTTGTGCAATACACCCTTAACGCAGAATTTGCATCATTCCTCAGGACTGCTGCTACTTGGTGCACCACTCCACATCCACAACTTAAGGTACATTTCTCAGCATGCCTAAATTTGCCCCCTTAGCTGGCCTGCACTCCATCGCGGTCGTCCTGAACTTGTGCCTATGTCCCAGTCAGACGCAACCAGATAACCACAGTTGTGCTCTGTGCTTTTTTACCTACATCGCTAAAATTGTATATCTCCAGTTCAACTACTTGGAGTTTTGTCGTTTTGATCTCAAATAATTTATTAAAACGTACTCTATTTTTCCACTTTGGTGTGAGATTTTTCTTGTGTCGTGCTCTCACTTTATTACTGTTTGTGTGCTGCATAAATACTTTTCACAAAAAACGTAAATCTGACTACTGTTGTGCCAAGCTACCAGAAGGTTAAGCACAGGGTAATTTTGTGACTTTTGTGGTTCACCCTGACGGAGAATGTAGCGGTTACTTGAGTACGGTTTCAACTTCCTCACTCAACAACCCAATTTCTCACATTATAGATAGATAGATAGATAGATAGATAGATAGATAGATAGATAGATAGATAGATAGATAGATAGATAGATAGATAGATAGATAGATAGATAGATAGATAGATAGATAGATAGATAGATAGATAGATAGATAGATAGATAGATAGATAGACGTTTATATAGTATCTCAGGAGTTACTCCAAATATTAATTTTCTCATTATTATTGTTGTGGTGTTATGTCCTAAATTATCTTTCAGTGAGAAGAAGGTGGAATCGATACAAACTGAGAGCACATTTTCAAAGCCAGCACTGCTGGGAAAAACGCATTATTGTTCCAAGACCTTTAGTAAGTGGGGAACCAAAGCAGATGCTGTTGCTATGGTTGGGAATATTTGCTATTATTCTAGATGAGAAAAGGTATCCTATCCAGATGCTGGAACATGTTGGTAGTACGCCACCTCTGCACTCTTGCTAATATATGGCTAAAGTGAAGTACATGCATAACTACAGTGATCATGCCTGAGAGGCTGGTCGGAGTTCCAAGCCACTCAAGTGAGAAGAGTGGCTCCTTCCCCAGAAGGGCAGTGAAACAGTGGTGAAGATCTCAGGTGACAGAAGGCGATGAAAAGGAGTGAAGATGAAAGATCAGCTCCTACTGGAGCTTTAGGACAGAGCTTGCCTCCCTACAGGGAGCAGAAAGATTAATCTAAACACAGTAGAGTTCAGAAGGCATGACAGCTAAAGGTGCATTGTTAAGTCTGCAAGGCTAGAAAGTACTAGAAGAGAAACCAAACAACTCACTGATAAGGTAAGAGCGAGTTTTGAATATTTACAAAGAACCATGGTATGCTATGTTACATTATGTTATGTAATGTTATGTTATGTTATCTTATGTTATGTTAAGTGCACTATCACCCGCAACGGTGTCCTGGCACTCAGCATGAGTGTGTGCCTAGCCCTGCCTTGGTAGGTTGACTAATTAATAAGCCAGCTCTTCAGCTTCTTGCTGAAGTCGTGAAGAGAGGAGGAGGCTCTCGTGTGAATTGAG
Organism: Lissotriton vulgaris; assembly: GCF_964263255.1. NCBI lineage: Eukaryota > Metazoa > Chordata > Amphibia > Caudata > Salamandridae > Lissotriton > Lissotriton vulgaris. The sequence continues at coordinate 125,121 of NW_028243760.1, forward strand.
AGGCCGTTCAATTTTAGGAGTGATGTAAGAGATCGCCAGTCCTCCTGATCTGGTTCTGTGTATGCGTGTGGGTGGATGTGTCTGGGTGGTTGGTGTAAGATGTGACAGTTCAGGTTGGTGCAGGCTAAGATGTGCAGTGCCTTGAAATTTGTGTGTGAGGAGTTTGAAATTAGCATGTTTGTATTTTGGAATCCAGTGGAGCTCCCTGGGGTGTGGTATGATGTGAGTTGTGTGTGGTAGTCTGGCTGTCGAATTCTGGATGGTTTGCAGTATTCTTGTGAGCTGGCTGGTGATCCCAGTATAAAGAGTGTTTCTATAATACAGCATGCTGGTGACTAATACCTGAATGAAGGTTTTTCTGATGTTGAGTGGGAGCCAATTGAAGATGTTCCTCAGCATTGTCAGGGTATGGAAGCAGGATGCATTGACGTCAGTGACTTGTGCTGTCATGTCCAGCTGTCGATGATGATTCTGAGGTTCATAGTAAGAATGCTGGGTGTGAGTACGAGTTTGGTCTGCAAGTGTTGTGCGCTTGGTGTTCCGTATCTGCTAGTAGTAGCATCTTAGGGTGGATTTCAAGATGTCTTTCTCTGTTGTGTCTTAACTGTTTCACCATTTGCACTCCAGTCACTTGCAGTGACTTTTCATCACCCTGGGTTCCTCTGTGTACCAGAAGTAATTTCCTTGGGTACCCATTCCTTTTTTAAAAAAAATATTTTTATTTGATTTTACAACAATAAGACAATACAACAAATAACACAGACCCCGCCCCTCCCTCCCCGGTCGAGCAGATCAGAAAGCAAGAAATTGGCCAATCGAAAATCATTGGAAGCTATACAAAACAATACTGAAAAGGAAAATTTACAAGTTAAATTGATGCATTAACATTCAATTTCGTGAGATTGCAAAGTTGAGTTGCGGCTTAAGCAAAACATACTGGTTATTGCTGTATATATCATTGCATTTTAGACCATTCTATTAAGGGAGACCAAATTTTTTCTCCTTTAATCTGACTCTTCCTGCCTTTGTTTTTGTATATCGCCATCTCTAAATTAAAAATTGCTAACAATCTTGCAAACCATTGTTGATATGATGGGGCTATAGGATCTAGCCAAGCCGAGGCTATACATATTCTCATTACGGCCATCGAAATAAAAATCAATTCGCGACCAGCTTTGTGGTTAGCAGGGTTTGTAACACCTAGAACTACGGTTTCATCTAATAAATTAATCGTTATTCCGAGGACCAGAGTCAGAAAACGTGCAATATTTGTTTGGGTACCCATTTCTAGTGTTCCCGCTGGAAGTCCCTAAAAACAGATTGGGAGATTTTGATGAAAAATAGTGGTATTCTCTTAGGTAGCCCTAGTACTGTACCTACCTATTCTTATTGAGTCTGATTCAGTTTAGGAAACCTCTAGTAGGCTCATTTAAAAATAAGAATATTTTCCCAGTCTTGAAATCCTGGGTCCATTGATTGCTTAAGGCTAAAGACATTTCCACAAAATCAAAAAGAGAGAGTACCCCACTATCACCAGGGATCAGGGTACAAGGACAACCAGTCTAGGGAGAATCCTTGGGTACACACTCACAAGGAAATGTATTCAATGTCCGTATTTCGACCGTCTATGAATTTCCACCCCCACAGGCCAAATAGTCACAGAGGAGATAAATGGTCAGATTCCACACTAAAATTGAACGTTCACAATCTTTTTAATAAAAAAACATACAAAAGTTTTATACACACATAGGCCGATTAAAATTTCAAAGCAAAGTGTTTGAATCTATACATTAAAAACAAATATCCAAAAACAGTTCAGTGTAAACAATAAACAAGCATACATTCATGGGAGAAGGGGTAGTTTAATTTGGAGTGTCATTCCAAAAATGAACAAACCTTACTACCCATCTGTTGTATTTAAGATTAAATGGGGGGGGGGGGGGATGACCCACCTTGATCAAATCTCAAATGGCATCGGAGTCAGTCTTCTACCGGGACGAAAAATTGCTCCCTTGTGCTTTAATGCTGTTTAGCTGTTACTATAGTTCAAAGTCTTTCTTAAAAGGATCCTAAAGAAATAACAAATACCAATCGCTAAGTCTTGTGTTATATACTGCGTTGTCCTTATAAAGAAAAATGAACCCTACAGGGACCTATATTTACACAAGAAACTTACCACAATCTCAAACTTGAACATATATTGTGGTCACAGTATGATTTAATGATTTAATTGATAATCCGTGACTGAGTCCTCTTCATGTACGTAGGAAGGCCACTCTTTATGTCACCTAATATGGGACCTGTAAGTATGAAAAAGAGAGAGAGGAGGGGGACAGTCGTCCACTGTCTGTTACTTTCAGAGAGAATCCATCATCACCTCTCCTATCCCCCTACATCTAGTCTTCCATAAAGGAATTCCTAATGTACCCCTAAGCAGTCATTGGCTCACACTTGTAAGTCCCAATTAGTCGTTTTGTTTTTGTTTTCAAAGAACAAGGTGCCTATCCTGAATGCGCCCTGGTTCGCTATCAAAGCGGAAAGCCATTATCAAGACTTAGCTTAATGTTCTTAACCGTCTATGAATCTATTCACACAAATTCATTGAGATATTAAATACGCAGGGAGGGAGGATAACTGTTTCTTCAAGCCCCCCAGGGTTCTGCCCCTTTCACTCCTACCTGCCTGTACGCCCAAAGTACTTGTTATAATGTCTAAAAGACGGCTCCTGGGCGATCCTAATCCTAGAGTTATAACAAACAAAAATAAAATCCTAACCGATCACCCACCTCAATGATGGTTTGACGGCACCCTCAGTCTAGGTGTGAAAAATGCTAATGCTCCGAAACTCAAAACTCGAGCGTTTAAAAACATGTGTCCGTAAATTGATTGCACCTGTGTTCCTCACTTCTCATGCTTGATCTAAACCCCCTACGGAGGCCCAGCAGTTCAAAGTTAGTATCTAATGCAAATCTATTGCTAGATCGGCAGCTTGATTGGTATTGGTGTAATTAAAAGGGCAATGGCGGTCAACGTAAGATAATACCATCCATACCTAAACCTTGATATGATTCTTTAAGACTTACTTTCGTCCTCCCCAGTATATTATCTCTTAGATTTATGCACCTCACATTTATTACGAAGAGGTATATCAGTGCACTAATCCATATGAATGTAGTTAAGGGGGAAATGGCATCAGGTGTGTATCAGTGGGCCCCACTACCCCTTCCAAGTTCATATATAATGTAGATCTCTTACAGGATTAGTAGTTTGCTCAAAAATGATGTGATCAAAATTGGCAATTGCGGCGAGTGCATGCTAATTCCATAAAGAAGACCCTTGATATAATATACCAAGGCATCATTCGTCCTTCAAATGATCGAAAATAAATACTTGGTTGATAATATAGTGTGGTTCGTCTTACTGCCTATTGTAGCAGATCAATATAAGTGCGAGTAAAGTGCCCAAAGGTACATAAGAAGAAATGTAAACATGAAAGGATCATTTAATGTATTACCCCTGATGTAGCTTTAATGTATTACCACTGATGTAGCTTTCACACTTCAGGTGTTCTTAGATGCAACAGATGGGTAGTAAGGTTTGTTCATTTTTGGAATAACTCTTCTGGAATACACATCTAACAAGGCATATTGTTGTTGTAGAACTAGACGTATGCTGTACATGCATGCATTATGTGTTGTGTTAACCAAATATGCCAATCCGATGGTTGTCCCACCCAGGGACCGGAACGGGTCACGAGCGAACGGCCGGTTCATTCACTACGCGGCCAAGAGATCCCCCCCCTTGTTGGTCTATCTCCTCCACTATTTCTAACTAACCCTCAACTATACACATCCAGTCTTCCTTGGTGTTCAAGCCCTCTCTTATTGTATTCAAAATGGAGATATGCCACTGCTCACGATTTTTTCTTTTAATGTTGGGGTCACCTCCTCGCTTATTTCCTTCCATGCGTTCAATAATGAACCATTTGAAGTCTGTGAGGGTATGTCCCTGTTCCTTAAAGTGGTCCACCAAGGGAGGATTCATTTTATGGGTTTTAATGGCTGATCTATGCTCTAATAGTCTCACCCTGATCTTGCGTGCTGTCTCCCCAATGAAACAAAGGTTACACGGGCATACAAGCATATAAACAACATTTTTTGTCCTGCAGTTGTTCAGTGTTATAGGTTTGAATGTATGTCTCTTATATAAATATTCCTTTCCCTGAATACACTGCTCACAGATTAGGCAGTTGCCACATTTATAGTTACCTGCAGCTTGGTTTCCTGCTAGCGTCAATTGGGTTTGTTTAGGGCCCTCTCTATATTTTTTATTTATAAAATCTTTATTTCGGCAAAATAGCCATAAAAGACACATATATATACATACATAATTCAGAACGAATTAGATTCCAGTTTTCAATTCATAAAATGAAACGTACATAAGCGTTTTTACTAAGAAGGGTCACCAATCAACAATCTCCTTAAAAACGTTTTAACAGTAAAAAAATTCATTTTAGCGTGATTCAATTTAGCAACAGAAGTGCACAACAGGTTTTCCTCCTTGGAGAATCTGGCACATTTACTCAAAGCATTTGACCCAATTTTTTCCGACTAAAGAAAACTGAAGTTAAAAATCTGCTAATACTGAACACAATGAACTGGGCAGTATTCGTTTTAACAATCCTATATGCAGTATGACAACTTCTAGTTCCTAGGAGAGCACACATCGGTTTTAGCCATTTTTTCTGTGCTTTTATGTAAGCTTTGCATACGAAAAGCATGTGAATTTCATTCTCCAAACAGGAGGCAGAGCACATAGGACATTTTCTGTTATTATCAATTGTACATGCCATATTTTTCTTTGACCATCGTTCTAGATTGGAAGATAACATAAGATTCCCGTATCTGAATTTCAGATAGAGGGTCTTGGCCAAAGGAGGCTCAACCTCATCCAGAAATGTTTCAAAACATGGTTCATCTTTAAACAATAGGAATTCTTTAGTTAAGGTCCCAGTACTGCTCTCGTGTACAACCTTGTTATTCATATAGGACCAAAAAACTCTCTTCACCATGGTTTTTGCAAATGGTGGCAGGTTCTCGGGGTGTTCCCAAAAAGAGTACAACCCCAGCAGTTTAAACCATTTTTGTATATGCCCAAACCATAGAATGGAGTTAAAAGTGTCGAGGTTTAGTACCTCTTGGAGACTATTCCTATAGTCCAACAATTCTGGGGTGGACCAAACTCTAATCCAGAACATCAAGGGTCTTAAAATTGTAAAGTGATCAGTGCGTTTAAAATTTAGGTCTAGTTGGAGAGGGATTAGGGGGGTGCTAGTAGGAACCCTTACAACAGATCTCATAAATTTGTTATCCAATCCTTGAAAGCACTCTTTGGCCCACGGACCCCAAATTTCAGCCCCGTATAAAGAGGCAGATTGGATTTTAAATTTAAAGAGTTCAAGAGCAGGTGTTGCACTCTTACTCATACTAGCATTCAATTTGCTCATTATAGGTTTGGCATTTTGAGCATATACCACCCTACTCTTCTCAATTTGGGCCTTCCATGTTAACTTTGAGTCGATTGCCACCCCCAAGTAAGAAAAGTTGTCAACGACTCCCAGAGTTTGTCCATTTAGAGTCAAGATCCTTCTATCTGGTCTGCTAGGAATTAATGCCATGCATTTAGTTTTGCTAGTGTTTATTTCCAGGCCTTTTTTTTCACAATAGCCACTAAATGAGTTTAAGAGTATCTGGAGGCCCCTCTTGGTCTGAGATATAAGGATGGTATCATCTGCGAAGAGCAACGCAGGTACTCTCTCTCCATTTAGCTGGGGTGAATCGTTGGTACAGGCATTTAGATGTTCAGGAATATCATTAACAAAAATAGAAAATAGAGTGGGGGCCAGGACACAACCCTGACGAACGCCGCGCTCGATTGGAATGTCGCGAGACAATTCGCCATTTGGTCCCCATCTAATGTTGGCATGGTTCCTAGCATGTAATTCAATTATTTGGCTTAACAGACACCCTGGCATCCCGGCTTTTTTCAAGGAACCCCAGAGCAGATTTCTAGGAACAAGATCAAATGCAGCTCTAAGGTCGACAAATGCTACATACAAATGACCTTTCCTAATTTGTACATACTTCCAGTATATACAACAGAATCTGAAGACCTGGTCTAATGTACTGGTCTTAGACCTAAAGCCTGCCTGAAATTTAGTAAAAATCTGTGACTCCTCCAGCCAATCATTCATTCTAAATAACAGATGCTTGGCATAGAGTTTCTGCAGGGTGTCCATTAAGCTAATGGGCCTATAATTAGAGGGATAAGACTTGCTACCCTTTTTAAAAATTAGTACCACTTCTGCTGCACGCCAGCTTTCAGGGAACGAACAATCAACAGATAAAACATTAAATAAACAATTAATATAAGGAGCCCAGACTTCAATTGCATGTTTATAAAGGTCACCAGGTATTTTATCCGGACCAGGGGCTTTACTGCTTTTTAGTTCGTTAATTGCCTTCATTGTTTCCTCCAGTGTGAAATCAAGGCATTCGGGAGGTGAGGGTGACCATGAGTCCTCAACAGCAGCACTGTCATATTGTTTATACAAGGATGTGAAGTGGTTTACCCATGTTAATTCATCCAAGAAAGTATCCTTAACTGCTCTTCCTGCATGCCCCCCATTGGCAACCAACCTCCAAAAGGCAACATTATCGTTTGTTTTGGCAGCAGCCAACATATCTGCCCACAGAAGCTCTTCCCAGGCTTTTTTGGAATCCTTTAAGACGTGCTTGTATTCTTCCCTTGCAAGTTTGACATCCAGTTTAGAGCCCTCTTTGATTGCAGTCAAAATTTTCCTTTTGGCCATCTTACACGAACGATCAAACCAAAGCTTCCCATGGCAACCCATCCTTATATTTTGCTGATGCTTCTTTGGCATTTTGGACATGTGAATCTTGAGTTTGTCAAAGAAGATTTTGTGCAATTCAGCAAAATGCGCATAGTTCTCAGTTAGGAGAGGATAGCCAGCTATGGGGCCAAAGATCGAGTCAAAGAGAGAATAAACAGCTGCAAGGGTTTTGCCATCTGATAGCAGGTGCGACCATTTTAAAGCACGTCTGTTGTTATTGATGTGTACATTTTCACATAGTGCAACTGCAGCTTCATTGGGCATAGAATCACTGAACATGTGTGCTTCAATATGGAGTTCCAGGGGAAAATGATCACTCTCAACCCTGTTAGATACTCTAAAGTCCACCATACAGTGCCAGATGCTCAATGATACAACAATAAAATCAAGCCTACTTTCAGACTTTACAAAGGTTGGCTGTTTGGATAGGTCAGAAGGAAAGCGACCATTGCAGGCTCGCATACCGTGGTCGACTGTTATCCTTAGAAGTTGGACTGCTAGGGTAGTGCACTTAACGTGTTTGACAGTCTCAAGCTGGGGGATATTATAGGCATAGTCTTCATCCTCGAGGGCTTCAGTAATGCCAAGTATCGGCTCGAAATTACAATTTAGGTCACCCCCCAAAATTACTGGGACGTCACCAACTACTGTTTTTAGAAAGGAATCCAAAATTTCCAGCGTGGGTGAAACTCTGGAACGACCTATAGGCCTATTGTAGATATTAATAATGTAATATTGATGCCCCATTGCAGTAGTGATCTTTAAAGCTAAGATATCAGGAGTTCCTACATCTATACTTTCGGCCTTGACAGATAATGTAATTTTAATCCAAATAATTAAACCCCCGGCTGGTCTTCCCCTCACTGATTGCGTTGCCACTTTGTCAAATGTTTTAAAACCCATCCTATGTGGGGTGTCCATAGCCCATGTTTCCTGCAGGAGGCAAATTTCACCAGAATCAATATAATCCGCCCAATCAGGGTCCTTCAAATTTTTTTCAACCCCAGCAATATTCCAAGATAAAAACTTCAGTTTAGGAATTAGTGCTTTATCGGAGTAATTACAGTTAGCAGTAGGCACTACTGGGGCCGACAAAGAAGAATGTATGCTATCTGTTTGGTTCTCAGTATTGTATACCACCGCCCCTATTGTACTATTAAGAATTTCACCATGACGTTCTTTCAGCATGCTGGTACATACTGAATTGCCTTCAGAGCTGTTTAGGTTATGTGAAATAGTTATTCCTGATCTTTGGGGATCTAGCCCCACTCCCAAAGTACAGAACAGGTCATATAGCATAGGAATACAATTAGGCATGGTTTTGAGTCAGTCCACTGCGTCCAAACAGCTAAACCTGTTGAAGGTTGGGACCCCAGACCATGCGTTGAGCTCAGCTTGTCTGGCTGTATTTGGTGCGTAGCCATGAAACAAGTTAGGAGTGTTCCAGGCTGGGCCATACTTTGGAATTATAGGAGGAGGGTAAAAAAAGGAAAGGGGTCTAGCTGTAATAGGGAATGTGTCTCCATACGATTTCCAGGCACAGATTTGTTCCGCACTATGTGGTTCTTCAAAGGAGACAACTATGCAATCACCCGGTACTGACTTTGTCATTTGGCCAACCCATGGCACCCTACGTACCATCAGAATTTTGCTTCTCATGTGATTTGGAATCGGTTTATTTGTGTTTAACCAATAAATCACCTTGTTTTTTAGTGAAGCAAAGTTCTCTTCATTATGATTTTGTAATTCTGGGACGCCAGTAAGGACAATAACAAATGGGCTAGCATCTGGTGGCAAATCAATATATCCTCCCCTGAAGTTATTTCTTGGATGAGCTGTCTGGTGGTTATGTGGGTCAGTTCTACGCACTTGGGACCTGTCTTGCATGGATCTATTGGGGCCCTGATGGAGTCTAGTTGTCTCCACAGGCTTCTGGGAGACAGAGGAATTAGTGGGCATAGAATTAGTGGTCATAGAATTAGTGGTGGAAGCATTTACTGGCTGCGATTTGTTACTTTGAGCAGCCCCAGGATGCTGTAATATGGTTGCATTTGCCGGTGGCCCCTTCAAAAGTATAGAAGTTGGTGCAGTTTGGGTGGTAACTTTCAAGTTTGAATTTTTATTTTTTGCTACCCCTTCTTTTTGTTTTAGAACACTAAATGGGTTGGTATTTGGGGTAACAGCCGATGGCAAAGTTTGAACTTGTATGGGCGCCTCATTGCCATTAAGGCTTATACTTGCTAATGTTATAACCCTCTTCTCTACTTCAAGTAATTGATTTTCTATACCAGCTAGCCTAACTTCTAACGGCCTCAGCAACACTTTAAGCGTTTCCCACACTATTTTCAAAAATTCTTCCCTGTCCCCTTGTGTAGAATATCTAGATGTAGAGATATTCTCGCCCTCTTCTATTGGTGTATCCATGCTTGGTGCCAAATTAGGAAACTCTGTATTGTCCGTACTACATTGGTTATTAGATGGAATAGGATCAGTCCCAGTAGTTGTGTTAATGGTTGGCTGTTCCAGACCCCCCGAAAATGTTTGGTTTGATGCTACCTTGGCCTTCTTTCTTGCATAGACGGAAAGATTTTTACGTTTGCGTTTGGGGGCTGGCTTAACATTGTCTTGAGTATCACTTGAGCCAATTCCCCCCAGTATTTTAGCCTCCTGATTTGACTCAATTGGGAGTTCAGAGGGTAAGATGTTTTCTAGAACTATGCTATCAGGTAGGTGTTGGCTACTTACTTCTGTAGTAACAATGGAAGCTGCCCCCTCATTAGTAGAGTGTATTTCAGCCAAAGCGATAATGGGGACAGGGCCATTAACGCGCTCCGGTGTTTTGGAGGTAGCAATATGGCCCAAGGAAGATTTCTTTTTTAGTGCCAGTTCTATAGACAATTTCCTAGCAGACTCCAGCTCTAAGGAAACTCTGTGCTGGAGCTTAGTAATCTCGTTGTCGATAGACAGGCTAGTCCTCGTGATGAAATCATCAAGTGTCCCAGTGACCTTTTTGCCACTTTTTGTGGTTTTACTTCGTGTGGCTCGAACTGACATATTTTAGGTTGGGGATATAGTCCTAACGTAAAGAAAAATGTACTGTGATTTCAATGGACCACAACCAAGGGGGATGGCCCGGTCCGGTCTTATTCGGTCTGTAACGGCCTGAAACGGCCCAGTCTTTGCCCCGTCTTCGCCCACGCTGTGTCCCGCGCTGCGGGAGTTAAAGGAACTTAAGTAGGGGCGTAGAGGGCGGGGGGCGGGCCGGCAGGGAGAGCGGACCGGAACGGTCTTGCAGGGACTTCTGGGTATTGAAGTCCCCGCACGCTCGCAGCCCCGCTGGTTGCACACGCCCAGTACCGCCTGTCAGCCTCTCTGGACCCGGACTCCTCTCCACGCTGTTTCTGCCCCGCCTCACACAGCGAAGCGGCACCCGCGGAGCGGGTGCGGCAAGATGTTGAAAGAAGCGCTGCTGTGACGCGCTGGTGATTCTGCAGACCTCCTTCAGTGCAACTCTGTAGCAAAAGGTAAAGATGACCCACTCGCTTGGCCGCTAGAACGCCCTTTTCAGGTCTCAGGGGGGCGGGGGGCGGGCCGGCAGGGAGAGCGGACCGGAACGGTCTTGCAGGGACTTCTGGGTATTGAAGTCCCCGCACGCTCGCAGCCCCGCTGGTTGCACACGCCCAGTACCGCCTGTCAGCCTCTCTGGACCCGGACTCCTCTCCACGCTGTTTCTGCCCCGCCTCACACAGCGAAGCGGCACCCGCGGAGCGGGTGCGGCAAGATGTTGAAAGAAGCGCTGCTGTGACGCGCTGGTGATTCTGCAGACCTCCTTCAGTGCAACTCTGTAGCAAAAGGTAAAGATGACCCACTCGCTTGGCCGCTAGAACGCCCTTTTCAGGTCTCAGGGGGGCGGGGGGCGGGCCGGCAGGGAGAGCGGACCGGAACGGTCTTGCAGGGACTTCTGGGTATTGAAGTCCCCGCACGCTCGCAGCCCCGCTGGTTGCACATGCCCAGTACCGCCTGTCAGCCTCTCTGGACCCGGACTCCTCTCCACGCTGTTTCTGCCCCGCCTCACACAGCGAAGCGGCACCCGCGGAGCGGGTGCGGCAAGATGTTGAAAGAAGCGCTGCTGTGACGCGCTGGTGATTCTGCAGACCTCCTTCAGTGCAACTCTGTAGCAAAAGGTAAAGATGACCCCTCTCTATATGTGTGTACCAATCACGGATTATCAATTAAATCATTAAATCATACTGTGACCACAATATATGTTCAAGTTTGAGATTGTGGTAAGTTTCTTGTGTAAATATAGGTCCCTGTAGGGTTCATTTTTCTTTATAAGGACAACGCAGTATATAACACAAGACTTAGCGATTGGTATTTGTTATTTCTTTAGGATCCTTTTAAGAAAGACTTTGAACTATAGTAACGGCTAAACAGCATTAAAGCACAAGGGAGCAATTTTTCGTCCCGGTAGAAGACTGACTCCGATGCCATTTGAGATTTGATCAAGGTGGGTCATCCCCCCATTTAATCTTAGATGCAACAGATGGGTAGTAAGGTTTGTTCATTTTTGGAATAACACTCTAAATTAGATTACCCCTTCTCCCCCCTTTTTTTCTTCTTTGCCCTGAAAAGATCGATATGAAAGTGGCCTTTTGAGCCCTGTGGAGCCCCGCCTGACATTGAGCCAAACATTATGAATGTTCGTGCTTTCCTTGACATGACAGAGGTGGGTCAAGTCAAAATATTGTCCCCCATTAGATCTAAAACTGATGTATGTGTTTGCACGGGTGATGGGTGTTACAGGATGATGTAAAAGCAGGCATCACCTAGAAGGAATGTATGAATGATTGAAGTGGGTGGAGGCCATGGGACCCTGGTGGAGAATTATATAGGATGATATAACAGCAGTTAGGATATAGTTTGTCATCGTAAATAGCATTTGGTTAACTTTTCAGTGAAAAGATAAATTGGAAAGTTGAAATTTGTTTGAAGAACTATTGACGGCAGGAGAATGGGGGAAGTTCTCTACGCATAGATTTTTCATACTTACCAGCTTTTAACATGCACCTTGTTGATAATACTTTCTGTATGAATTACGATGTCGAATGTATACAGAGAGAAATGTGACAATCTGTGCACCTTGTTCCTGGGGTTTGGACCGTTATTTGTATACAAAAAGCAATGTTTAGGTTTATTTGGGAAAAAAAGGTCCTTTTAATATGTGGTATTTATTGTTTTTATTTTTGTTTTTTATAGGAAATATTGTATCAATTTGATAAAGAGGCTGATATATATTATAAGTCTTGAAAAAGGTGGTTTACATTTGCATAACACCACCGAAACGCATTGACGCCTGTGTTTGTATATGGTTACATCCCAGGAACATATCAATGCCTAATAGAAAATGAAAGACTGGACATTGAAATCTATAACATTTGGAATTCCATAGGGAGTAACCCAGAATAGATGCCACTATTCAGTTGCACATTACTTTTCAGTCTCTTATTTGATGTACATTGCTGTGTATTAATGTGTTTTTAACTTTTTTTACTGCTTGATGTATTGTGTTTTTATGCATATTGATTGTTTTTGGAAAATATCTGATTATATAATTAAAGAAAAAGCTTTTTACTGTATCTAGTTGCTAATTTTGCATATATTGTAATTGACTAGTAGGGTCTGGGGCCGCTTGCATGATTGTGTGCGACTGATGTCTGCAATTTGTTGATGAGATAAGTAGTGTAAAACATGTGGATGTCAACACTTTTGTATTTCCTCTCCAAGAGAATTTCGTTTTATTTATTCATAGCAGAGGCCACCGAGAGACTGGGACCCTACTAGGGCCCCCCAAAGTCCCTTTCTGTCTGCCTTCCAATGACAGTTAGACCACCATAGAAAGGCAGAGGGAAAGGGCCATCATAATCCCTACTGTGGTGCCTGAGCAGGTACTGCCCTTATTGTAGGGATCACATTCCAACCGCTGGGCAGACAGGCTCTTGAGCCTGTCGGAACTGTCGGTCCCTTACCCCATGCAGTCAGACCGACCGTATCGTAACTCAGCAGTCTGACCCCTGCTTCAGATGTCGGCGGGACCGAGACCGACGTGCCGTCGGTCCCACCGACATCTCAAAGAGGCAGGGTCGGATTGGGATCACAATTTGGCCCGGGCAATGAAGGAAAAAGGGGTCCACATTTGCGGGGTGTAGCCCGCATTCTCAGGGCGTAGCCCGCATTTCGCAGGGCATGGCCCACATTCGCGGGAGTGGTCCACATTCACGGGAGTGGCCCACATTGGCGCCCATGCCCTTTCATGAAACACACAAGGAATGTAAGTGGGAGGATATTGTTCTTGGGAAGGACACAGGGTCAAGGTGACAATGTCCTACAAGCTGAGGAACTAAAAAACAGCCAGGCCCCTTTCTATTACCAAATTATTCCCAACCCTCCACGCAAGAGCGCCTGAAAACAGCAAATCCCCTTTTTATTAAAAAATATTCCCCAGCCCTCCAGCGCAGGAGCACCTGAAAACAGCGAGGTCCCTTTCTCTTAAAAATGATTCCCCAGCCCCCCAGCGCAGGAGCACCTGAAAACAGGGAGACCCCAGCGATTTGTAAATTACTCAGCCCTCCCCAGCCCTTCACTGCCTCAGGGCACTGGCGTTGCAGGAGAGGGGATAAAGCAAAAAACACAGCTTCTGGGCCATCCATGGGGGTAGGCGAAGGCTAAGGTAAAGATGGTGCGAGTTCCCCACATCCCCTGACTCCCACAGAGAGACCCATTCTTTTCCGCCACTATGCCCTGAATGAGAAGGGCCACAAGGTGTTAAAGCAAACACTGTTTCTGGGCTGTGTGGGCCCCAGGGGGGCCGAGGTGTAAATGGCTCAAAGGCCTGAGCAACACCTGGCCCCCTGGGAGGCCGATTCTGGCACACAATCACCCCTCCCCAGCCCACCATCAGCATGATTGCTTGGCAGGGCAGGAGGTCAAGTAGAGGCCACAGCGAAGCTGCTTTAGTCTCCCTTTCAGTGCTCTCTGTGGACTGGTACAGGGGGAAAAAACGGCCCACACAGTGCACTGAGACACCAGCCCTTCAGCCCATGCCCGAGTGCCCGCAGTGCCAATCCGCCCCTGCAAAGAGGTCCTAAGTCTGTAGTGAGAGACAACTTAATTTATATACCTCTGCCTAAATGCAGAGGTTGACCAAAGCTTCAGCTCATCCAAAGACAGTTCATCCATCTTTACACATCGCTTTTAACTCTACCAGATAAATAAAGTACATTTCATTCCAAGACTATAACACATAATTTACATAGGCCAGTTCTTTATTTTTAATCCTGTTTGAGCTATTTCCCCTTCATTTAGCACACAGTGCATGGTGAGAAATTCTCATTATTTTAAAAAATTCCTTTATAAGGAAAATGTGCTCTTTCTCTCTTCAATTTTTTAGATATATTATATAAAAGGACTGGTAGTGGTGAAATGGTGAACTCCAAATGTTAAGTGCGAAATTGTAGTATATCAAAAAGCATTTGGAAGCGAAACATAATTTTGGCCACTCACTCGTTTACTCTTGCTTTACATAATATTATTGGAGAGGCAGAGACTTTTGATATAGAAACTCTTTCATGTTTCTGTGACGCATGTAAGCCGCAATAACATATCATTTTCCCAAAAGGCAAATCTTGGAACATGTCCTACTTTTCTTGACGTACTTCTTTTGTCATCGATTTCATGTAAATGATAAGGAGGCATTGCAACTCTGGCTCAGCTGGGCTATTAATGGCTGAGATAAGGATCCTGGGAAAACCCTCCCACATTCCTCATTTCACTGATAATGGCCTGCCACGCCCACACTTACTATTTAAACAAGGCTTCAATGTGCCATTTCTCTGCGCGCGGCACTGGGCGATGCGAGGGATTGTAAAAGTTGCAGGGAGCTTATCGCCTGCTCTCCTTAAAGATTTGCCTGAATTGCATAACTTACGCGAAATCACAACAGCACTTTCACGTGACTGGGGAGGGAGTTGCACGCAGCTACATTAGAAAGAACTGAGTTTAACATATTTTCCTTACATAGTGTAAATCCCAATTAATATACATGTTAATGCAAGTCAGATATTTAAAACTGGGTACAAACATCAACTTCGCAAAGTTGACTTTTTAAAAATTATTTTCCAGCCAATTATAGGTTTTATAAATCAATGTACATAATCATTGCACCTTGAGCTGCCAGCAGGAGGTGCCGTGCTGTGCTGAAAGCCCCATCTTGATGTGGGCATGCAAATGCATGAAATTGACATGCTGGTCAGTGCGGGTGGAACTCCTGGCTATTCAGCGTTACCGCTGACTGTCACTTTAACCCCTCCCATGCTGGTGACGAACCCCAGCCGTCACGCCCCGCGGTGGGCTTGTGCTGATGACGGCTGGGGTTCGTCACGGCCCCGCCCTGTTCTTTTGTTTACCGCACAGTGGTAAAATCGCGGCAGCAGCGAAAGGGTTAAGGGCAGGAACAAAGAACACCAAGGGGGAGATTTACTAAGATTTTACGCCTATGCGTCACAAAAGTGATGCCAAATCGATGCCATTTTTTTTCAAATTTACGGGCTGGAAATAACGTGAAAGTAACGCAAAGCAGCTCATAGTGCTGCTTTGCATTACTTAGCGCCAAGTGGGCCTACCATGAGTGCAGTATGGGGGTTCCCGTGCAACCACCCAAGGTTTCTGATGCTAAACCCTATTTTCTAGATAAAGTAGGCAGAATTTAGCATCAGAAAACTGTGCAATGAAGGGGAAAGTTTTCATTTCTACTTCCTTTTCCGACATCGTGCATGCGCTGCACTTTACAGCACACATATAAAGAGGGAAAAGGTTTATAGTTAGTCTAATCATAGTATTTTGTACTGGAAGGGTACCCTTCCAGTACAAAACCTATGCTAGACTCACGGAGACAACCTTGCACTAGGACGTAAAGGTGTCTGTGTGGCACACATCAGCTGATTTCAGCCCCGCACTAGGTAAAGGGGAGGAGAGAGCCATGTTTCTGTAAGTACGGTGCTCTCCTTCTCAAGCTGCTGCAATGTGCTGCGTGAGTAAGTGGTAAATCTGGCCCCAAGTGCCGTATTATGAACGTGTTTGCCTACGTGTTTGTGATTGCCCTATCTAAAGAGCAAACAGTTAACCCCTTAAGTGTGGATGACGGAACCGCTCCGTCATCAGCTGCGGGTGCGCTGTGCTGATGACGGAGCGGTTCCGTCATGGCCCGCTCGCTGCTCATGCGCGGCACGAATTCCGCGCCTGCGCTGAGCGTTCTATTGAGCGGGGCGGGCCATGACGGAACCGCTCCGTCATAAGCACAGCGCCACCGACGCTGGTGACTGAGCGGTTCCTTCACCAGCATGCGGCCACCGCGCGGCCGCTCCGCCCCCTTAGCACTGCGGCGGAATAGCCGCCGCAGTGAAGGGGTTAATGGAGAATGCATGAGCTATAGACAGCACATCGCAGAAACAACGAGCAGTGGTTGCCTCTGTCTGTTTCTGCCTGTGCTGTGTTGCATTTCATGCACTAACTCGCAGTGGGGTAGCAGAGGTGTCACGGACATAGAAGCAAGGAAAATGTGCCCCTTGCCCACAGTGTGATGCTGAAAGCAGCATAATTGGGATGCAGGGGGCCACTCACCCTTCAGGACCACTGTGCCACTGCACCTGCATTAGTGGTAGCTTGCCCCTGCTGTCTTGGATGAATTCAGACTAAAATGGATTAGCTGTAGACACTTCAGAACTGTGCTCTGCACAAATGTACATGTTTAAGATACTGTCCGAGTGGTATATTCATAAGAAAATGGCACATCCCTTTATTTTCCCTTGCACTGGCGCCACAATAGCTGCCTAATGCCAACACAGACACTCTTGTGCCATAGTGCAAGGGTGCAAGGGTGTATGTGCTGTAGGGAATGATTGTTTATTAGCTGAGGCTGTGTGTATCTCAGAATTTTTGATAACAATAAAGAAGAATCGAAATTTGCCTAGCTAGTGTAACAGTAAGTTTCAATTCTATTAAGGACATGGAGGCGAGGATTATGCTTTTCTTTCTCCGCCATTTATTAACAATGCAAAATCACAGCAGCCCAAGAAAACTCTTATAGGAACAAAATAATCTTTTTCCAAGAAACTTGAGAAAAAACACCAAGTATCATAAATTTAGCACACACGTCTCTGAAACAAACTACAAGTCCCAGTAATCCAACTTGTAAGGACCCGAGGATAGTCCCTTCACAGTGTCCATTATCCCTAGATAGGAAGTCCCCTCTCTCTGTCCTTCTTCTTTCTTCGCTAATTATGCTTCATCTTAACTGGTCCTGCTTGGCACCGTCATTTCCTAGTGGAAAAACACAACCGCGTCAGCGTTGTACAACAAGATGTATGTCATCAAACAGAAGCAGAGGCAACCTCAGACATGAATCCAACAGTATAGGAAACTGGAAAACCTACGTACTTACTGAAATACGGGTGGGACGTCACATGTGGACGATCTGGGTGGGATAATCCTCGCCTCCGTGTCCTTAATAGAATTGAACCTTACCGTTACACTAGCTAGGCAAATTTCGATTCTATGGCAGGACCGGAGGCTCGGATTATGCTAGTTTAAAGCTTACTCACCACCAAACGGGCAACATCCACCACTGGTTTGAAGTAAAACTTCTTGAAAGTGGACTCTGAGGGCCAATCCGCCGCCCGCATCAAATCTTCCAACTGTGCACCCACTGCAAAAGCCTTAAAGGCCATGGCCCCTCTGGCAGAATGAGCTCTGAAACGTTTAGTATCTATGCCTGCTTCCTGCATGATCCAGCGCACCCACCTGGCTATGGTGGGGGAAGAGACTGCATGCTGTGGTTTTCGCAAGGCAATCAACAACTGACGCTCGCCCGGAGGGCGGAGATCCCAAGTGATGTCCTCATACGCCTTCAAGCAATGCACTACACACAATTTCGGGACATCCACAAAAGCAGGATACGTAATCGTCCTGGAGTCAGATTTTGTGCGACGGCCGATCATGAAGGTGACGCCATCAGGCGAAAACATCCGTGCGGACACATCCAGCGCCCGTACATCTGACACTCTGCGGCAGGACACCAAATATAAAAGCATAGCCAATTTGGCCGAAAGTTCCTTTAAAGACAAGTATCTATTAGACTGCCAGGACAGAAACAGGTTCAACACTACATTCACGTCCCAGAGGACGGAGTAACGAGGCTCAGGCGGCAAGGACAACCGGATACCCCGTAAAAGCCTGCATACAAAAGGATGTTCACCCACAGGAGAACCGTCCACCGGCAGATGCACAGCAGAAATCGCTGAACGCATGGCATTAATCGTGCGATATGCCAAACCCGCCGTAGCCAATTCAGCCAGAAAATTTAGGATGGGAACCACTCCTGCGACCAAGGGATCCAGGCCTCGTCAAAGACACCAACGTACCCACTTAGTCCAAGCGGATTTGTAGCGCTTCGACGTACTGGGAGCCCAGGCCTTTGACAAAAGTCCTTCAGCCGGTCGCAAAAGCCCTGGGAGCGACCAGCGTCCCCTGAAAGCCGCCATACCATGAGGTGGAGAGAACCCTGCACAAGGAGGTGATGAGGCTCCTGATCCGGGCTGAGAAGCAGGTGAGGAAACTGGGGGAGTAGGATTGGAGAATCCCAACAAAGTTCCAGAAGAACTGGAAACCACACTTGAGACCTCCAGAGCGGTGTCACTAGGACCAGCTCTCCCCCTTGGCGGCGAAGCTGAGCCGCCGCCCTTGTCACCATGGAGAAGGGAGGAAACACATAGGAGACTCCAGGCTCCAGTCCTGAAGAAATGCGTCCGTGGCTTCCGCCACCGGATCCGGTCTCCAACTGAAGAATCTCGGAAGTTGATGGTCCAACCGAGACGCAAAGAGGTCTATCGAAAAAGGACCCCAAAGGCTGTTCAGCCATTGAAAAACTTGAACATCCAGCTTCCACTGACTGAAATCCCGAAGATATCTGGAGTGCCAGTCCGCTACCTGATTGGACTGGCCCGGCCAGTACTCCGCTTGCACTGACACATGATTGTCCAGGCAATAGGTCCAAAACTCCTTCGCTAGGTTTGCTAGCGCACGAGACCGAGGACCTCCCAGATGATTGACATAACGCACGGCTGAAACATTGTCCATCTTCAGCAGGACGCACGACTGCACTGAATCCTTGGTCCAGCAACGTAGGGCAAAGGACCCCGCCAAAAGTTCCAGACAGTTGATGTGCAACTTCTGCTCCTCCGGCGACCAGGCGCCGCCTGTGGAAAAATCTCTGCAGCGTGCGCCCCAACCGACCCTGCTGGCATCGGATTCGATAACCAGATCTGGGACTGAACCAAAAATCGCCCGACCATTCCAGGCCTCCATGTGTGAAAGCCACCACGTCATCTCCTCCTTCACCTCTTCCGAGAGAGGAACCACTTGATCGTAGGACAAACCCCTGCGCAAGTGAAAGGCTTTGAGGCGCTGGAGGGCCCTGTAATGAAGGGGCCCTGGAAAAATAGCCTGAATAGACGACGACAGAAGGACAACCACTCTGGCGATCTGCCTCAAGGACGTGTGGGACCTCCCCACCGTCTGTCGCAACACATGCCGGATCTTGGACAACTTCCGAGCCGGCAGACTGAGGTTGGCCTCGACAGAATCTATGACGAAACCTAAGAACTCTATCTGCTGAGAGGGAACGAGAACCGACTTGGCCTCGTTGATAATGAACCCCAGCCTCTGCAGAAGTGACACTGCCAGTTGCAACTGTACCCGCAACCTCTGAGGGCATTGATCCAAAAGCAAAATGTCATCCAAGTAGACGATGAGTTGAATGCCTTGGCCGCGCAAAAAGTCCACCACCGGATACAACACTTTCGTGAAGCACCAGGGAGCGGAAGACAGTCCGAAAGGAAGGGCCACAAACTCGAACACCTGCCCTTTCCAGACAAACTGCAGGAAACGGCGGTGCGGGGGGATGAATGGGTACTACCAGATAAGCGTCCTTTAAATCCAACCGCACCAACCAATCCCGTGAAAGAAGGACATCGCGCAAAAGATGGATCCCTTCCATCTTGAAGTGGCGATACACCAGCCACCGTTGAACTCCCTGAGATTGATAACTGGACGACGGCCTCCGCCGGGTTTGTCCACAAGAAATAGGTTGCTGATGAACCCCGAGGGATGACGCGTTGAACGACGAATGGCCCCTTTGCGAAGCAGTTCCGCGACCTCTTCGTCTATCAACAACGCATCGGACTCTGAGAACACCATTGGAGGTGGGGTACTCACCTGAAAAAGCTGATCGTAGAATTCCATATGGAACCCGCGGACGGTTTGTAACACCCACGCGTCCACAGTAAGATGTGCCCACGGCCCCCAGAAGGCCGCTAAACGGCCGCCAATGCGAACCTGTTCCGCAGGAAGCACACTCACCGGTAGCGGGGTTGTTTCCGGTATTTTTTCTGTAGCCTCGACCTCCAAAGCGCTGTCCTCTTGTGGGATAGAAGTTTGTATAGTTGGCAGATGTATTATACTGCCCTCGTCCGGAGCCTTGCCCTCTGTTGCCGGCATTCTGCCCGCCACGGCCGGTCGCACGGCCCCTGCTGCGACCAGCCCCGGAGGAAAAACGCTGCTGGAAAACGCGCTTAATGCTGGATTGTGCCTTATCCAGCGAGGTAAAGGTTGAGACAAACTTGCCCAACTCCTTAATAAAGGGCTCCCCAAAGAGACCCCCCCTGGGCAACAGCACCTTCCTCCGAAGAGGCCAAATCCCCCAGCTTCGGGTCAAGCTTAATTAAAAAGGATCTTTGGCGCTCAGTCGATAGGGCGCAGTTGGCGTTACCCAAGAAAATAATCACCCTCTGCGCCCAATTTGACAGCACCTCCGGGGAAATAGTGGCACCCGTGACCTTGGCTTCCTCCGCCATATCAAGGATTTTGGTGATAGGACCCACAGCGTCCAGCAACTTATCCTGACAAGACCGCCAAGAACGGTCTATGCCCTTGTGCGGGTCCTTCATGAACTTTGCCAAAAAGGTTGCCATCTTGGCATCAAGGTCTGGTGTCATGGCCACTTTGCCTTCTAAAGATGGTCTAGGACATTCCCCCCGTAAACATCCCCTGGCCTCCTTTTCTAGTGGCTTGCGCAGCCGGCTCGCAACGAACTTGGCCACCTTGTCGCCCGGGGCCCACGCAGCTGACCGCGGATGAATTATCTCATCCGGGTCCAGCATGCCCGAGCTATCCCGAGGCAATTCAGCAACCGAGCCCGAAGGTCGCCAGGAACGCTCAGACTCACCATCCTCCACCGAATCCGGGGAATCCCTGTCAGGAGAGGAAGGGGCAACCTCAGAAGGAGCCACCGGGGCAGGGGCAGAGTGCTGCTCCACGGGGGGCGCGGTCGCCTTAGCCAAGAAAGCGTCACGAAGATGCTCGAAGGCGCCCTTATCCACCCCATGGGCACCCTCCGAAGACCCTTCTCTGCAAGGTTTCTTTGGGTCTGGGGGGCCCTCCCCTGAAGGGCCTGGGAGGTCAGCGCGAGCTAACTTGGCGCACTCCTCCACAATGCGCGCCGAAAGGCGGTCCTCCATAGGGCCAACCACCTCAGTCACACACCGGTAAATGGAGCTATCAACCGCTTGATAGAACTCATCATCATGAAGGTATGAATGGGACTCCTCATAATATTTATCCTCCATGACTAAAGCCACCCTGGGAGCCAACACCACTGTTATCTCTAACTAGAGACACCCAATGGGTTCACAAACACTGCCCCAATGGAGTGGAGGTTAACAGGATTTTAGGCAGGCCAAAGGACTGCACAGATTTTGGGCGTCAGGGACTGACAGCAATTAGGGCGCACCCAGACCCCACACAGCGCGCTGACCCACCGCAAGGGACCAGGTCTGCCCCCCCACAGCGCGCTACCCCACCAGGAGCTATGGAGTGCTGAAACCGGCAAAACCGGAATAAAGCGGTAGAACCGCAATACAGACCCCTTGTAGGGCATTCAAATGTGACAAAAAGATCACTTAAGTGAGGGCTACAGACCCAGACAACACCGGGCGTATGTGAGGGGACACGAGGGCAAGGCTCCGCGTTCGTTGGTCTCCTCAGCGCGGCTCCTCTGAGGAGAAACCGCGCTGAAGACCAACGAGACGCCGCAGTGCCCTCTAGCGGCCAATACACGCCGCGCAGCAAATTGGGAATAAAAGTCGCGAAAGAAGCGGAAAACCACTCCGGCGACGCACTCGGGGCTCTGAAAAGGCAAAAGCTGTAACAGCGCACCAACAGAACCCCAAAATACACACAGTAAACCCCCAACCTGAGGCAGAAACACTACATCACCCCAGGAGTGAAAAGATAAACACTTAACTGGCTGCGTGAGCAGCGAAGAAAGAGGGAGGACAGAGAGAGGGGACTTCCTATCTAGGGATAATGGAGACTGTGAAGGGACTATCCTCGGGTCCTTACAAGTTGGATTACTGGGACTTGTAGTTTGTTTCAGAGACGTTTGTGCTAAATTTATGATACTTGGTGTTTTTTCTCAAGTTTCTTGGAAAAAGATAATTTTATTCCTATAAGAGCTTTTCTTGGGCTGCTGTGATTTTGCATTGTTAATAAATGGCGGAGAAAGGAAAGCATAATCCGAGCCTCCGGTCCTGCCATAGAATTCTCCACACTGAAGACCCTGAAAAATTCGTCAATTTTGCATATTATATGCTACTTGTTGTGTGCCTCTCTTTGTTCTTTGTAGATAACACTGTCAGGGGTTTTTCATGTGCCAGAGAATAATGATCAGACTTTTTCAGTGTGTTTGTTTTTTCAGCATGGCTGTGTTCAGTTTTTTCATTTTCCACAGTTAGGCAGATTGAGAAGACAAGAAGAAGATATGAAAGCCCTCTGAAATCCACCAGGTATCCCTAAAGACAACAAGAAATGAAGGTAGCAGGTGCCCGGGATGGATGTGGACCCCAGTGAAAGGGAACTAAGCCAAATGTTGATTGGCCACCCACAAGGCTACTGGTTTGTTAGGGCCAGTTATCAGCATCCTAGATGTTTGAGGTGCGTACAATGGCACAAAGGCACCAGTTCAAAGTTAATCGGTTCATGAGGCGCTAAAAATACAAAGGCACCTTGGGGTTGGACTAACAGTGGAGCCCCAGGCATTCGTATAACACAAGATGAGCTTCATCCTCATCTAATAGCAAATTCGCCTCAATGTCAAATATTGCTAGAGAGTTCATTCCACAACCTGGCCCCAGCCTCCTGCTGATGGTCACCCCAATGCATCTCCTGCACAGCCAGAACCATTGAAGAACCCCTGATTGGTGGCTGATTCTGGTGGCTCAGTGGACTAATACGTTCATTATAGGGCGTGTGTCTGACATGTGCAAAAACAACAGTTGATGGACAGAATGCAGAACAATGTCATACATTCACCCCAGTACAGAGATCTGGGCCTAAATCCATCGTTTTTTGTTGTTTTTGTTGTTGTTTTTATGCACTCCACACCACCCCAGTTCAGACATGGCCATATGCAAATCAGCCTTGACCCTGTGCCTCATGGGAACAGTCCAGCCCGAACTGCCAAGCCATGTCTTCCCTGGAGCGGAAACAAGCATCCTAGGAGCGGTTTCTGGCTATCAGCCGTCTTCAGCCAGGCTTGCTTGAATCCAGTGGCAAAGTGAGCAAGGGACTCACGTCTGAGCATACCCTGCCAACTTATGGCGAACAAAGCGGTACAAAAGGGTGTGGTGATGGACGGAGCATCTGTTCCCATGAGGCACAGGGTGAGACTGATTTGCATATGGCCATGTCTGAACTGGGGTGGCAGAGTGGGTTAAAGAACGGTGATGGATTAAACCCAGATCTGTTGACTGGGTGTGAGTGTTTGATTGGTTCAGATGCTCCGTCCATCACCACCCCCTTTTGTACCGTGTGTTTGACATGGTCACAAGTTCAAATCCGGGCTGATCAGCTCAACCTTTTATTCTTCTGAGGTCGACAAAATGAGTACCATTGAGTTGGGTAACAATAAACATCTTTTATTCAGCACCAAGATAGCTACGGGTGGTGCGCTTTACAAATACACATGTTCTGTTATGTGAGAGATCAGAAACTTTATTCTGAAACTCCACTGATCAGGATCTCCTGTCAGACTATCTGAATCATTTGTTTAGGTAGTGGAAATATTACCCACTCTGCAGTGGGGTTTGGACTTACATGGCCTGATTGGTCGAGATCGACCCTTTCACCCCCAAGTGGACAATGTCTGATTTTTCTGTAGTTGTTCCAGGATTTACTCAGATGAAGAAGGTCAGTCATTCTTTAAATAAAAATGGTTAAGGTTTAACATGCAAATCTAATAATCACAGGTCTTGCGCTCCTAATTAACCAGTCTTTCTATAAAGACTGAGTCTTAGCATGTGTATGGGGTGCTGAATCCTATACATAATAAACCAGTTCCCCTCCTTCTGACGCAATGTAGGGGGTCCCAGTTTACTAGGGTTGCTCTAAGCTGCTACACTGCATGTTACACCTTGTGTTAAGGCCGGGCCAGTTCATTATGTTGCAAACCCTCCCACCCCTCCACCCCCCAACGCTGCCCATTCGTCCAGACCTCTTGCAGTCAAGCTTGCCATCACAGTCACTTCCCATAGCCTGGAGATCCCTAGACATCCAAACACTCTTGGAAGCACCTCATTGTGGATTAAGCGGCAACCACAGCGATAATGACTACTCGAAGCCCTTTCTGGGCCAGCCATCCACAGGGAAGGTGAGCCACCTAAGGGCTCCATTACCCACTATCACCTGGAGTGCTTACCAGTACTTTATTTGAGCCGCTGGTTTCCGGTGCTCAGCACTGGCACTTAATTGTCAACACCGCACTTAGTACAGTCGCCCACATGGTGGCGCTGCTCCTGTTATTTAGAGATGAGCTGAACAACGGTTGTTTATGAATACAATACACATTACAAATTGCTAATATCTGCCTCCCCAGCTATTCCTTTAGCTTTGGGGACCTGGAATATTCTGAGCTGTCGCACTTTCAGGCGAGAGAGTTGGTTAGCAGTTGTTTTGCCGGTAATGTCAGGGGCAATGGGTGGTGCAAGCTTCAGTGGCCTCCTGGTCAGGACCCTGGCACTTATTATCTTACAAATGAAGCACCGGTGCCTACTGTGGACCTTTCCGTCTTAATCTGTTCACCACACTGCGAAGCGGAGGGGAATGCAGTTAAACCTCCATAGATCACTCTCGACTCCTGGGTCCAGTTTGGTATGTTCATGTTATTTAAATATAGCTGTACGTTGATGAAGGCAGTTAGTGCAGGAAAACTGGACCTTTCACTGTTCTTTTTTCAGGACCATGACTGCCCGTTGCTGGGTGATCTAGTAAGAATCAGTTGCCATCTGTGGAAGCTTCTGCCAGATAATCGACAAATGGGGACTCCTGCTGGGCATCCATCCGATGAAAAAAGAGTGGGAGGAGCTCGCATTCTATTGGTGCTTTGCTGTTCAGGAATGCACAGGACAGAAGGTAAGTCCTGCCTGCCTGCCTGGTTATATTATGTACACTACCTAAAATGGCATCTGCCTGTACAGCTGGTGAGCAGAGAACCCATTAGCATCTTACCAACATCTTCTCTCAACATTTTACGGGAAGAAATGCAGGGAAGTTATCCAGTTAGTGCGGTATTTAGAAGTGGGCGGCACTCTTTTAAAAAGTGACAAGTGTCCCATGGTTTTCAACAGAGGAGCCTGCAGTGGATCCTCTGTTGTACATCCTCTGCTGGAGGCCCATCTTCTACTAGGAGGCTCGCTTATCAACGTTGAACTGCCTCCCCTGTTTAGGAGGTACCTGCCCCTGCTGTGTTTTCCCTTTCCTAATTAAAGGACGGAATAGAGGGGGGTCTCCTGATGTTGGTCTCAGTGAATGTAAAGGGCAAAATTACAAAGGTTGATTGTGCCACACATAATTTTCTTGTCATAGAGATAATCTTGGATGATGGTTGTAAAATACTTCTTGTAAACTGTTATAATTCACCGCATGGCTACCCTGCAAACGTGCACTTAGTCTGGTTAACAGATTTTGTAACTTCGTTTAAGGAAAAGCAAACCACTTATTGTCACTTTATTTTGATGGGTGATTTTAATGTACATTTATGTTTAAATTGTGCTCTAATTAACTCAGATGGGCCGGACAGTATTTCCCCCCCGCATCTCGAACATACTCAGAAGGGACAGGTTCTTGGAAATCTATTAATTGGAAACGATCTGTATGAGGCGGAGTTTTATGATAATAGCTCACGGGTTGCCACATACACGGGAAGGGACTGTGATTCGATAATTGATTTTATTTTTTTATCATTAGGTCTCCTTAAATATGTGATCTCTTATAATGCCGTAGTTATGCCATTGAGCGATCATAACCCCGTGGGGATGGAGCTAGCTAACGGTTTTTTGCTGCTAAATTCATCTGTTACCCCCCAGGCTATAATGTCAGTCAAAGCTAAAGATCAGGGGAGAAGGATCAAATGGGGACAGGTAGTTCCTGATGACTTTTTCCTAAAATTAACATCTATGGCTGCTGAAGATTTGAATGTTTGTGCCAATCCCCACTCTAGGAGCGAGGAGGTTTTAACTTCCTTTGAAGGTGTCTGTCGCACAGTGGCCATAAACTTAACAGCTAAAGGCCAGGGAGGTAAAAATAAACCGGTGATGGGCTGGTTTGATAGCAACTGCAGTAAAGCCCATAACCTCCTTAAAGAAGCACTTAATACCCGTCCGAGGGACAAAGCCCTAGTGGTGCAGCTTAGAAAGGATTACACTAGGGCAATTAAAATACGTAAAACTGAATTAAAGAGTGATGCCTGGGCTGAGCTCATGGATAAAGCCACCTTAAAAAACAGTGCTAAGTTTTGGTCAATTATTAATACCCCTTTGTTTTCTCGTGACCAAAATACCGTGCTGGAACTTAACATCTCCGAGGAAGACTGGCTTAGCCACTTTGAAAAAATCTACGGTAGCAACATGGAGCAGGAATCCTTTGTAGTCCCTGAGTCCGAACTCCCCCTGGCGCCTGTTAGTTTTGATACTGTCAAAGTCATTAGAGCAATCGAGGGCACTGCGGGCCAAAAGGCCCCGGGCCCTGATGGGGTTCCAGCTGATATGTCTAAGGCTAATCCGTTGTATTGGGCTAATATTTTAACCAAAGTATTTAATGCCTCAGCAACTGTGGGATTTCCTAATTCCTGGTCCTCAGCTACTATAATCCCAGTGTTTAAAAAAGGTCAGAGGGGAGACCCTAGATGCTATAGGCCTATATCATTGTTGGACTCCTCGGTTAAAATTCTAGAGAAGGTAGTCCTGGCGAGAATAGCATCTTGGGCCAAAGGGAATAATATTCTGACAGAGGCACAATACGGCTTCAGGTCGGGGAGGAGTACGGAGGACCAATGCCTCAATCTTCACCTCATAATTTCCAAATATACGAGGGCAAAAGGGGGATCGATATTTTTAGGCCTCATGGACCTATCCACAGCCTTGGATCTAGTTAATAGATCAAGGCTGTGGACTATGCTCCTGAACATGGGCCTTGACTGCTCCTTGGTACATTTCCTAGC
Organism: Lissotriton vulgaris; assembly: GCF_964263255.1. Classification (NCBI taxonomy): domain Eukaryota; kingdom Metazoa; phylum Chordata; class Amphibia; order Caudata; family Salamandridae; genus Lissotriton; species Lissotriton vulgaris. The sequence continues at coordinate 152,699 of NW_028243760.1, forward strand.
GGAGCTCCATAAAGATCTGAAAGTCTGCATTAGGATGACAACAGAGGGGAAATGTACGGCAAGTTTTAGATCAAGTAGAAGGGTGCGCCAAGGCTGCATCTTGGCCCCAATGTTATTCACGTTATACGTGAATACATTGGAGGCTGACCTAACAGCTGTCACTCAGGATATTCCGTGCATGGGGGGTGCACCAATCCCGGTGCTCCTCTATGCCGATGATGCGGTGCTGATAGCCAGGACCCCAATTGCCCTGCAAAAGTTGCTTGATTCTTTTGGAAATTTTATGTCCAGTCTAGACCTGGTGATCAATAGCAGTAAATCCCATACAATGTCAGTAGGCAGCTCTAAAAATAAAGAAAAAACCTTCTTCTGTGACGGCGAGGTTATCTCTAGCGTTAAGGTTTTCACCTACCTGGGTGTAATTTTCGATCATAGGGGTACTTGGACACCACAGTTAACATCTAAAGCGAACGCGGTGAGAAGTTCAGCCTCCGCAGTTTTGGGGTTCGCTAAAAGACTAGGGGGGAAACCCACAGAGGCTATCTTGGCCATTTACAAAGCCAAGACAGCCGCTATTGCAAGATATGGGGCTGCAATCTAAGGCTTTGCAAAACCTGACCGCATCCAAACAGAGGAAAACAAATTCCTGCGGTCATTGCTGGGCCTACCTCAGTCAACTGCAACTTATTCTCTACACCTTGAGCTAGATCTTGGTTATATTATAGACACCATAAAACTAGCCCCGTTCCTGAAGTGGATCAAGCTCTGGCTAAATCCGAACCTTAGCCTTAATCACAAGATCATAAAAGATTGTCTTAAACTAGACCACAGGAGGGATATCCAGTGGCTGTCCTATGTAGAGTCTTTGGCTGTGAAGCTAGGACGCCCTGAGATTTTTGATAGTCCAGAATCCCTGTGTAAAGCAGATCTAGTGTGGGCGAAGACTAACTTTATTAGGCTTTGTGTTGGCGAGCGCGAAACGGTGGAGCTATGTAAACCATCTGTGAGGGCGCATGTAATGATAACTACATCCCTTGAGCTGGCTCCTTATTTGTCAGTGGTGACAAATTTCTTCCATAGATGGCTACTGACTAAATTCCGTTTCAATCAAATCTATATGGTCCTTTGGGGCGAGAAAGATTGGTGTAGGCCTGAGGAGTCGACCCCATGCAAATGTGATGACCATTCCACCCAGGACACTGCACATTTTCTGTTTTTCTGCTCCTTTTATTGTGAACCCCGGAATCGATTTTAAAAATCAATATTGAAGGAAATGAGATTTACGCAGTATAAGCCCGCATTGTTATATTTGCAAATGATGGATTCTCCTGTAACTATGTATTGTATCGCCAGTTTCCTGGCTGCATCTGTAAGAAGTAGGAGATTGAGATTAAGATTGGATCTTTAATGCTGAAAGTTAATCATTTCTGTATTATGTACTTGATTAATGGACTGTTGGGCTCAAACGGAAATGAAATTGTGTAATTATCTTTTTAAACTGGGTTTTAACTATTGCCATGTTTAATACTGTATTAATTGATTTTTAAAAATGTTTTAACAGTTTTATAAATGTCTAGAATACTTTTATGATTTTAACTAATCGAATAAAGTGGTTTTGACTTGAAACTTGACTCCCTTTCCTAACCACTATAAAATGTTTGTCAGTTGCAAAAAGGACAGCAGTGGCAACCAATGGCTGATGCTGCCTGCTCCCATTCCCCCTCTGGATCCAGCAGATATCTAGGGGCCGCTTGGAGACCTGCTGGGGGCAGTGAGACCCGCTTTTTCTATAACACTCCTGTGGGCTCCTAACTGCAACTATAAACAGAATGGTAAATAGTTCTAGGGGCAAGGTCCTCCTTTAACAATGGGCATCCACTAAAACTTGACGGATACCCCATCGGACCACCTTCCAACTCCCCTGACTCATTTGAAGGCGGGAAAGCTGAGTTAACAAAGTACCCCCTTATAGACCCTGCTTCAGCCAGCAAAAGGAGAAGGATATGCGAGGAGAACAAATGATGGGAAAAAAACAATGTATGAGCAATTATACACATTAAGACAATATTACAACACATCTTAATCCCAGAAGGACAACAGAATTTACCCAGGAAAGATACCAGTTCAGCACTACTTAGCATAGCCTTTATGCTAGAATGGAAGTTGAAACATGCTTTTTGATTTGACTACATCAGCACTGGGCCAGTTGTTGGATGACTGCTGTGACTTGCTTGGATACTGATTGAATCTAGGTGTGCCTTTGCTCCCATTTAGTTACAGCCTCAGAACGTGGACCACCAGATCTCCTGCCCTCCACTTGTTGGATATGACACATTGGAAATTGTTATTCCTCTTCTTGTATCTCACCAGGTGCTCCTTAACTTTCTTCACATACTCACTCTGACCATTTGCACCCATTTATTGCCAGTAAGCCAGGAGGACAACAATTTAGTTCCTGGCTCTCTACGTTTGAGAGAGATGAAAGGTGGTATACCAGTTATGGAATGATGCATGGTGGGATACACCCAAAGTATATCTTGCAAAGCCTCCAATCCATGCAAACCATTCAACCTAGCCTTTTCGATAAATCTCTTACCAAGCCCTTGACTCTTTCAAACCATTGCCTCTGTGGCAATACACAGCTGTTTTGAGGGGTGTGACATTCATTTCTTGCAAAAACATCTTTATTTTCTCAGATGTAGGATGGACATCATTGCCCATAAGCAAGGCATTATGAATTTCCTCCTCCATAATGGAATCTTTTAGGAATTAAATTACATTGTGATGTAGGTATGATTAATGGCTTTGAGGAAGACCCGCTTAGAGTGGTAATCCACCTGTATTCAGATGAATTTATCCTCAAGCTCCTTGTCACTTACAGGTCCTGCTATACTGAGCATTAATTTGTCTCAAGTATTGGCTGGAACCTCCACTGGGCTCTAGGACGGTCTGTGTGTCATTTTGACCCTCTCTCTGTTGGCAAAACTGATGCAGTCTCTTACTCTGGGGCCGATGACGATGCCGCACGGACCCAAATCCATATGGCATCTTTCAGGAACTGGAAACAAACGTCCTCCAGTTGTCGGTTCCAGCCCAGGAATTAGGATGTTCTGTCGCAATCCTACACTTTGAATTAAAACCAGCGCTGCTTTGCTGCCAACACTGCCCTGCCGCCAATTCAGGCAGATCTGCACTGCTCAGGATTGCGAGCGGTGAGTAGAACGAGTGGGGCCTGAACTACTGGAAGGTATTGGCAGCACAGCAGCGCTGGTTTTAATTCATTCCACCCATCCAGGTAAAGACATTTGAAATGGACTACAGAAGGCACGCACTGGGGTTCATAGTGCAATGGAGTTTGGCAGGAAACGACAAGTACCACAGTGCCTTCCTGCTACAGCCAACGAGGGCGGGACTCACTAATTTGAATAAATACGTGCTTACAATCAATGTTGGTTGTTTCCCGTTTGTGCAGCCAGTGGACAAGGGCGCCAATCACTCGAAACGCGTATGGCACTGTAAGTGATGAGATTGTGCCAGACTGGGTGCTGTTACCGGTGGCTTGAGTGCGGTAACCCCCTCGTGAGTGGCACTCCTACTAGGGCAACCTTTCTTTGACAATATATAGATAAAGGAGGGAACATTGTTGTGTAGGGCAAGAAAGAATATATGGAGGAAGCTTTTAGACACCTCAACGATGTACAATGTTATGCTAAGGTTGATATGAAAACAGTTAAACACATCCAAGATCAGTACAAAAATGACCTCAACCAATGGAAACGTGAGGGTTTGATTTCGAGGGATGAACACAAATTTTTGTTTAAAGAACACCCCACCATCCCCAATATTTACTTCATCCCCAAAGTCCATAAAAAGGTGTTTCCTGTCCCTGGGAGACCCATTGTCTCATCTATTAACAGTATTTTTGAAAACACCTCAAAGTACATAGACTTCCACCTCCAAGAGTTTGTGACAGCTTTGCCGGCCTATATCAAAGATACCACGAGTTCCTGCATTTATTGAACCAATGTACATGGTCTGACAATCTATTATTAATTACCATGGACATTGCTACGCTCTATACTAGCATTGACCATGCAGATGGCATAAGAGCTACTAAGTATTTTTTGGAGAAAAGACCAATTGAGATGTACCGGCATAATGGCATGTTATTACAAATGATTGAGAAATGCTTAAACAACAATGTGTTTTTATTTAATAACGTTACATATAAACAACTGAGAGGAGTGGCAATGGGGGCATGTTTTCCCCCCAGCTACGCGGGGCTCCACGTGGGCTGGTGGGAAGAACATGTCCTCGGGGTCCAATTTGCCCCCATTTGTGAAGCACATGTGTTGAGATATTGGCGTTACATAGATGATGTATTTATGATTTGGCAGGGTTCAATGCAAGAAGCTAGTAACTTTGTAGAAAAAATTAATGATAACCATCTTAATTTGAAGTTTACAGCTAACATAAGTGCCAGTGAAGCTAATTTCCTTGATGTGCATGTATCCATAGAGAATAACAGCATAGTCACTAGTCTATATAGAAAAAGCACATCAGGGAATACAATTTTACACGCAAACAGCTTCCACCCCCCATACTATCGCCAGTAACCCCTATGGGGAATTTCTCAGAATTCACAGAACATGCAGTACACTCTCACTCAGAGATCTATGCCAACAGGAAGCGATAACTAGACTCATGGCAGGAGGTTATAATTTCGATAAACTTAATGAGGCCATGAAAAAAGCAAACACACAAAATCGCTTAGCCCTTCTGGACCCCGACAGAAAGGTAGTAAATACCATTGACGGAGGTCCAGTAAAGGATGAGATCAGTCTCATTACTGGTTTTAGCCGTCAGGCTAAATAAATATCTAAAATTGTAAGACAGGAATGGCCTATCATTATGACTGACCAGGTGCTAAAAGAGATTATACCTGAAGCTCCAACTATAACGCTCAGGTGTGCTTTCTCCATGCGAAATGAACTTGTCTCGAGCAGTCCAGAAACCAAAAAAGCCAATAATTGGTTGTCCCCTCGTCAAGGTTTTTTCAAGTGCAGTTCCTGCAGGTCCTGCACATTTGGGGTAAATACATCTACCTATAGCACCCCATTTGATGATACACCTATAGCCCTCAAAGGCCATTACACTTGCCGCACAGAATATGCGGTATATGTATTAAAATGTAGCTGTAATTTGGTGTACGTGGGCAGCACCAAACACCCAGTCCACATGCGCATTCTTCAGCACCTCAGGGCTATAGTACACTCAGATCAATCTTACCCTGTGGCACGCCATTTTGAGACCATGCACAATAAGAACCTATCACATTTGAAATATTTTGTGATAGATGCAGTTACACAAACTAAAAGAGGTGGCGATTTGGACAAAAGACTCAGACAATTAGAATCTAAATATATTATCAAACTCAACAGTAAGACACCTGGGGGCCTGAACATGGGTGAGGATCTCCGTAACTTTTTGTAAATGACATTCCAGGCTTGGTTTGTAGAATTCTATTTTTTTAGTGATCCCCCTGAATTCTGCCACTACAATTATGAAATCATGACTATAATATAATATATAAACCGGTCCCATAGACGGGCAGTTTTAGAATATGAATCAATAAATAAACACGTATGTATCATTTTAAATCACGACTGCACTTTTTTTACTCACATATCAGGTCAGCCTGGTATGGAGTTCTTCAGTTGTTAGCTTCCTAGCACACCTAGCTCCACCATGTACATTTACATTTATGGACCTATGACACGCCCACCATCATGAGAATTGTACATTACCAACAGTCTTAATCGAGAGTGATTATTATATTTGAGTTATGGGCATTACTTATTATGTACCTCTTTATACATTTGGGAGACCCAATTTAAGGAATAAGGAAAATATAATGTTTTAACCATGGCACGAACATCTTTTAACATTAATAAGAATGTTCACTAAGTCTGGGTTTATATTTGCACTTTGCACTTTATTGTTAAAATTGCATGGAATAGTTTGCACAAGTCTAATGTTTTAATTAACGTGATTGACAAATGCACTTTGCACTTTAATGCGATGATCTGTTTCATTATAATATCCGAGCGATATGAAACATGCTTGTGTAACATAGTTTGAGCATAACATTGCGGAGTTCCCGACTGTATAATTTTAACGTATTTGAACGTCAAAATAGGAGATATGCCATGATGACATGTACTCATCATTTGCATTTATGCTAACTGAATTCTCGATTTTTAATAATTTTATCAAGTTTGACAAATGAAATAAGTGCTTTTGTCTTAGAACTACGCCATAATTTATATACATAGAAGGAATTGTATGTTTATTACCCTGTTTTAAGATGGCGACGTATTTTTACCGAAACTCTCAGCCTATTTACAGCGTAGTCCTGTTTCGATGTCTAAAATTGTGACTGTGATGGTTTGTTGCACTTTTTCAAACTGTGTATTTAAATATGGTGGAGCGCAGTGGCTAATTGTCAGTGAGCAAGGGCACAGCCAGTGCCCGAAACGCGTCTGATGAGGCTTGCACCCTTTGCACGAAATTTTGCGTTCGTTTATCTCCTTTGTATAGATGTCAAGTTGTTTGTTGATGTCATTGATAATGTCGTCCATTTCCTCCGTAGTGAGCATTTGGCTCAGTTCTGATTTGAGTTGTTGTGTTTCTTTGTTGAGTTCTTGGATTAGTTTAGCCAATTCCTCTATTATTAGACGTATGAGGTCTAAGGAGCATTTGTTGAGTATAGCTTGCCATTTTTCTGTGAATTTTGAGTTGTTTTTACACAATGTGGATTTAAGCGAGATGCGAAGTCCACGTGGTATCCTCTGCACTTTATGATATTTAATGAGTGTACTTGCATGTAGCTTCTGGTTCATTGTTTTTTTGGACATGTATAACAGTTGCTTGATATTACTCTCCTTGGATCCTGTGTTGGTGGTGGAATCATCTGTTTCTTGAATTAGTGCATATATCCGTTGTGTATCATCCTCTGTATATCTGAATGTTTCAGCTCGTTGGTCAGTGATGTTTATATCTTCTAAATCCATTGCGTTGAGTGGGTGCGAAGTTCTGGGTTAGCCCAGACGAAGATTATGAAAATGTTTGAAAGATAGAACACTTGCACTCCTATTTTGGTTAAAGAATAAGATTTTGAATGCTGTTCGGTAGATGCTATTTGGTAATCCTTTCGGGGCTCAAGGACCAAATGATGCATAGTATTGCGCTATCCCAAACGTGTGTAGCGTGAATCGAACACTTGTTTTGAAATCGGTGAGTAACCGCATCGCACGCTACAACCTTTGCTTTTACGAGCCAGCCCACTGGCGCTCGTAATGCTCATGATTTTTCTGTATTTTTTGTTTTTCACAGAGCTTTCCCAGATGCATAAATACAAGTGAATTACGACAATCAGGTATGCTTTTTGTTTAACATTGTTTAAAACAGAAGGGGCTTAACACCCCGTGTTGACCAGTTTTCCTCGGGACAGTATTCTCTTATCTTCACTTTGTCAGTACCCAAATTTCAATTTGATTCAAACATGGACGTTCTTTAATACTTTTTCCTAAACATTGGACACATGTCCGCATTTGAAAAGTCACGTTTTTGCTGGCACCCGCACTTTTTTTTTAAATTTGCGCATTCCCCTTTTTTACGATTTAGTTAAGCGTAGTAGTCCCAATATTTCCCAAAACAAGTCTACTAAAGGTGTGGAATATTTTATACACGGCCCCATTTCGTGGGACGACTTCTTTGTGCTCATATGTTTACTCTTGTGTTGTACTCTGTGAATATGAATGCAAAGATCAGCATATAAATGTTTATGTCAACATATATTTTTTCATTCAAGAATGTTTGTTTATATCAATTACTGTGCATTTATTTTTGTGTACTAATTTTTGTGTATTATCCTTCACCAACAGTATTGATAATCCCCTGATGAAGGGCCCTCAGCCCGAAATGCATTGGGAAATTATGAATTAATCATAAGAACTGAAAACGGATGTTTTTTATGAACATTATGATGTGAATTCAACATTAACTTCGAGAAAACTTTTCTTTAATAAATCAACTTTAAACGCATAACAACGTTTTTGAAATTTTTCATCCTTGAGTGCATTTGGCGACGCTACCCACATTTGGGATAGCGCAATACTATGTATATAATACATTGACATAATTCATTGTTCAATAGTCCATAATCATTAAACATTATTCATATTCCTAGGGAAAGAAATGATCAAATAAGGTACTGTAAAGTAGTAAGTCCAATCTTAAGTACTCATAGTTCAGTTCATATGCAGTTTAGAGTGACATTAAACTAGTGGCAAGGGCACAGCAGATGAGCAAAGGAAATCTCGAAATCCAGGGCATTCTATGCAGACAGACATTATTCACCTAAATGGACTGCAAGTTCTTCATGCATATTTAATCCCCCCGGCACCTTAGTTTGCAAGTCAATAATGTACCTTGACTCCAGTCTACGGAGCCTTGTGAGTCTGTCCCCCCCCCTCTTGGATTGTTGGGAAGATGATCCAGACCAAAATAACCCAGAAGATCCCTGTTGCGATGATGTACTTTGTCAAAATGACTTGCAACAGGGTATGTCTCATCAAATTTAGCGATGGCTCTCATGTGTTCCAAAATCCTTATTTTCATTGGGTGAACAGTACTTCCTACATATCGAAGACCGCTTTTCATTGCCATGGATGTTGTTTCATTGCCAGGTTCGTGCATTTGGAATTTTGGAACATTACCGAAGATCCACAAAACATCGATAAACCCGCCGGCTAGACCGATTATTTCAAGTTGTGGATCTTTATGTGAAAATACAGCCTCCTATGTTGACTACTTCTTGGCACCAATTGTCCCCTCCTTAAGTTCATTCATAAAAGACACTGGGGATTTTCTCCGTACCATCATGAACACCCACTGGCACAAGGAATATTGGTTGGCAACTATAGATGTCGTATCACTGTATACGTCAATCCAGCACGACATTGGACTACAGGCAATAACATACTTTTTACAGCAGCGTCCAATTTCAGAAATAAGACACACAAATATGTTAATCGAAATGATAACATTCTGCCTTACCAACAACATTTTCCTTTTTAACAAGAATCTCTACGCCCAAGTGTGTGGATGTGCAATGGGAGTGTCGTCCTCCCCAAGCTATGCTAATCTCACCATGGGATGGTGGGAGAAAACCATAGCTTGGGGGGAAAAATATGAAGAGTATACCACGGACGTGGTACTTTGGTTGAGATTTATTGACGATCTCTTCGTCCTTTGGAAAATTCCAAGGCAAAAACTAGTTGAATACATTGAAGCCCTCAGCCAGAATACAATAGGCCTTAAATTCACTTATAACATTCAGAAGGAAGAAATTGATTTCTTGGATACAAAGGTCTATGTGAAAGACAACAAACTGGAAACGACAGTCTTTGGAAAAAAGACCTCCACAGTGTTCTTTTTGGTACGAGCTTTCACCCTATGTCATTAAAACGAAGCATTCCCTATGGAGAATTTCTCCAAATGAGACGAAACTGCTCGGAGGAGCTCGAAATGGAGTCCAAATTTGATGAAACTAGCAAACGCTTCAGTGATCGTGGATACAAACACACTGGCATTAGACAAGGTGAACAAAGAGCAAGAAACAAAACAAGAACAGAGACTCTGATACCGCAACTCAGAGAAAGCCCAATGAATGAGGAAAAACCACAAATGATTTTGACATATTCAAAAGAAAGTTTCAAAATAAGACAGATCCTAACAAAATATTGGAATGTGCTGAAAAGGATACTGACATTGGAACACTAATAGGAGAAAGACCTCAAATAACTTTCAGAAAAGCGCCGTCCATAAAAGACAGAGTAGTGAATAGCCATTTTCGGATAATCAAGCCTCTGTCATGGCTATAAAGAAAATAGTTGGGATTTTCAAAATGCCTAATATGTAAGGTGTGTAAAATTGGAAGAAATCTGAAGAATCTAATAAATCCAAAAGGCCGAAAATTTGAAATAAGAAACAAAATCATGTGTGATTCTCAATTCGTAGTATACCAACTACAGTGCTTTTGTGGTAAAAAATATATTGGGTCAACAACATGTGCATTGAAAAAGCGAATTTTGGAACACATTCGCGCAATAACAAACAATGACTATAGCTATGCAATAGCCAAACATCTGAAAACACACCCTAGCAAAACATGGAATAATGTAACCTACTCTGGCATAGCTTTGATCAATGAGGACAAGAGAGGTAAAGATCGAATCACAAGGCTATGATGTCTTGAATCTAAACTGATAATAAGATTTAAAACAAAGACCCCTATGGGATTAAATGGGGATGATGAGATGTATGTGCATCTTTAAATCTAAAAACTGATTGATACAAGACATTTAGAGAACATTCTGGTCAATATCTAGAAAATTATGGACTTCCTTAAAAATGTAGTCTTCATGTATAGTTCAAACTGAATGTGGTAGATAAGCAGAATTTTGAGAAATTTTATTTTTCTAAATACTAAGGGTCTGAAGGATAATCTGATGCTTGGGCACTTTCTGAATATTGCACTTAGCCTCTAATCAACTCGAACATGGGACAATGTATTAAGCAATAGTTTATTGTCACTCATGTAAATTTTTTCATAAATGTATGATTTAATATTAGTATTGGTAGTAATGTTACCTTTACTAGCCCGTGAAACATCGTGGATAAAATCCTGACAGACCCAAAGCATTTGGTAAATTGTTGATAATGAAAAAACTGCAACTGCCTACAACACCCACAATGCATCATAACAGGCCAACTGGGTGTTTGTGTATAAAATTGCAAAACAAACAAGGGACTACTGTTTGTATACCATGACCAAGGACTGGGAAAGTCCGAAACACGTAGGGTGGGAGAAAACCTACAGAAAATAAAGCACTAAAACCATCTTGAAAGTGGTGCGCGGCGTCTTCTTCATTGAGGATTTTTGCTTCTAAAAAAAATATATATATATATATATATATATATATATATATATATATATATATATATATATATATATATATATATATATATATATATATCCAAAGAGTGCTCCTCATATCCACAAAGAGTCGAAGGGACACAACAGGGGACCATGCAAAGATTCTTTACTGCCGCACAGAAGGCATGACGCGTTTCGACGTAATGTCTTTTTCAAATGCCTGCAAGCTGTGTCCTGTTACCGCCGCCTTTCAAACTAACCATCTTGCTCCCATTGGTGGAAACCCAGCGAAGGTCATTGGTTTTCATGAGCGCTATCTCACAGTCTCATCGGAGGGCCACGACTCCCAGAAGGCACCATCTCGGCCATCGGGTAAGCGTCTCTTAAGCCTTCTTTGTACTCACAGTGAGTGCTGGCGTTTTGCTGAAAAGGCGTGTGTGGTGCAGGAAAAATAATTGTACACAGTATCTCTGCAGCTCACGATCTTTGCTCTGGCCCCCATCGACGCCTCACCGCAAAACCTCCAGGATGTTGTAGCGTCTGGTGCTCACTGCAATGATCTCGCTCCTCCGTGAAGTCACAGACTGTTACTCGCAGCGAACAATCCACAGTTCCTGGCAGCAGGGGCCACAGCTACCAATACCTTGGTTGCCACTAGAAGGTTGCACGAAGTACAGCCAGTACCCTTGAGGCTGTGGTCACAAAACGAGGCGGGTTCCATCAGCGCACCCAGGGTTGGCGTGCAAAATATCCAAAGAGTGCTCCTCATATCCACAAAGAGTCGAAGGGACACAACAGGGGACCATGCAAAGATTCTTTATTGCCGCACAGAAGGCATGACGCGCTTCGACTTAATGTCTTTTTCAAATGCCTGCAAGCTGTGTCCTGTTACCGCCGCCTTTCAAACTAACCATCTTGCTCCCATTGGTGGAAACCCAGCGAAGGTCATTGGTTTTCATGAGCGCTATCTCACAGTCTCATCGGAGGACCACGACTTCCAGAAGGCACCATCTCGGCCATAGGGTAAGCGTCTCTTAAGCCTTCTTTGTACTCAAAGTGAGTGCTGGCGTTTTGCTGAAAAGGCGTGTGTGGTGCAGGAAAAATAATTGTACACAGTATCTCTGCAGCTCACGATCTTTGCTCTGGCCCCCATCGACGCCTCACCGCAAAACCTCCAGGATGTTGAAGCGTCGGGTGCTCACTGCAATGAACTCGCTCCTCCGTGAAGTCACAGACTGCTACTCGCAGCGAACAATCCACAGTTCCTGGCAGCGGGGGCCACAGCTACCAATACCTTGGTTGCCACTAGAAGGTTGCACGAAGTACAGCCAGTACCCTTGAGGCTGTGGTCACAAAACGAGGCGGGTCCCATCAGCGCGCCCAGGGTTGGCGTGCAAAATATCCAAAGAGTGCTCCTCATATCCACAAAGAGTCGAAGGGACACAACAGGGGACCATGCAAAGATTCTTAATTGCTGCATAGAAGGCATGACGCGTTTCGACGTAATGTCTTTTTCAAATGCCTGCAAGCTGTGTCCTGTTACCGCCGCCTTTCAAACTAACCATCTTGCGCCCATTGGTGGAAACCCAGCGAAGGTCATTGGTTTTCATGAGCGCTATCTCACAGTCTCATCGGAGGACCACACTCCCAGAAGGCACCATCTCGGCCATCGGGTAAGCGTCTCTTAAGCCTTCTTTGTACTCCCAGTGAGTGCTGGCGTTTTGCTGAAATGGCGTGTGTGGTGCAGGAAAAATAATTGTACACAGTATCTCTGCAGCTCACGATCTTTGCTCTGGCCCCCATCGACGCCTCATCTCAAAACCTCCAGGATGTTGTAGCGTCGGGTGCTCACTGCAATGAGCTCGCTCCTCCGTGAAGTCACAGACTGCTATTCGCAGCGAACAATCCACAGTTCCTGGCAGTAGGGGCCACAGCTACCAATACCTTGGTTGCCACTAGAAGGTCGCACGAAGTACAGCCAGTACCCTTGAGGCTGTGGTCACAAAATGAGGCGGGTCCCATCAGCGCGCCCAGGGTTGGCGTGCAAAATATCCAAAGAGTGCTCCTCATATCCACAAAGAGTCGAAGGGACACAACAGGGGACCATGCAAAGATTCTTTATTGCCGCACAGAAGGCATGCCGCGTTTCGACGTAATGTCTTTTTCAAATGCCTGCAAGCTGTGTCCTGTTACCGCCGCCTTTCAAACTAACCATCTTGCTCCCATTGGTGGAAACCCAGCGAAGGTCATTGGTTTTCATGAGCGCTATCTCACAGTCTCATCGGAGGACCACGACTCCCAGAAGGCACCATCTCGGCCATCGGGTAAGCGTCTTTTAAGCCTTCTTTGTACTCACAGTGAGTGCTGGCGTTTTGCTGAAAAGGCGTGTGTGGTGCAGGAAAAATAATTGTACACAGTATCTCTGCAGCTCACGATCTTTGCTCTGGCCCCCATCGACGCCTCACCGCAAAACCTCCAGGATGTTGTAGCGTCGGGTGCTCACTGCAATGAGCTCGCTCCTCCGTGAAGTCACAGACTGCTACTCGCAGCGAATAATCCACAGTTCCTGGCAGCGGGGGCCACAGCTACCAATACCTTGGTTGCCACTAGAAGGTTGCACGAAGTACAGTCAGTACCCTTGAGGCAGTGGTCACAAAACGAGGCGGGTCCCATCAGCGCGCCCAGGGTTGGCGTGCAAAATATCCAAAGAGTGCTCCTCATATCCACAAAGAGTCGAAGGGACACAACAGGGGACCATGCAAAGATTCTTTATTGCCGCACAGAAGGCATGCCGCGTTTCGACGTAATGTCTTTTTCAAATGCCTGCAAGCTGTGTCCTGTTACCGCCGCCTTTCAAACTAACCATCTTGCTCCCATTGGTGGAAACCCAGCGAAGGTCATTGGTTTTCATGAGCGCTATCTCACAGTCTCATCGGAGGACCACGACTCCCAGAAGGCACCATCTCGGCCATCGGGTAAGCGTCTCTTAAGCCTTCTTTGTACTCACAGTGAGTGCTGGCGTTTTGCTGAAAAGGCGTGTGTGGTGCAGGAAAAATAATAATTATAATAATAAGATATATATATATATAATTAAATTGTTGATTCTTAGGAAAAGGCATAGGAGGGCATAGAAGATTTAGGTTCTGACCTGACTATGGAAGAAAATTCCCCAGTTATTTATATACCCTGGCATCATGGGTCATGAGGTTGGATGGTATAAAGTGTCTGCTCACAACCTTCTTTCTAAGAGAGAGAGCAGAACTTTGATTTCAGAATAAGCAGAGAGCAGTGCAGTTCCTGAAGTACCTGCACCACGGCCGCTGTCTCATAACAGTTCTTTAACAGAGACATAATTCAACTATACATATGTGATGACTATATCTAAATACAGAATCCTCATAAACAGCAAACTTGTTATGCTAAGATTAGTCATTTAGGATCCCCAAAATGCACCATGTTTTATATTTTTGTTATTTTCACACTGGGGATATTCTCAAGAACGGGCAATTATTATCGCCAACCTAGGTTAACGCAATTTTACATAACGGCGTCTATCGTGGGCAACCAACACGCAGGCAACAGGCGATAGTTTCCTGATAACACATCAAATGTGCACGTTAAAATTACTGGGATGCCGATAGAAAAGGAAACCCAAACATGAAAAAAGTTGCGATGGGCCCAACAGCAATAAAAATATCAGCGATAAGCAGAGCGCCAGGCTTGCTATTCCAGAGTCAGACGGGAAAAATAGTAGCAAAAATAAATAAATACACAAAACCCAAACAACTGAGAAGCACCATGGAGGAAGCTGGAGCAAACACAGACCAACCGGAACCCCACAAACCCCCAGAGGACCAGCCAAGGACCTCGAGGAAGGAGAAAGGCAAGGAGAAGAAAAAGAGGAGCCCGTGAGTCAGTCTGCCGGAAAACAAGATCCTGATTAGGGAGGTGATAGAACACTACTAACAACTGTTCATCACCTCCACTGTGTCATTGGCAACTAAAAATGCAATATGGCAGTCAATCTTGGCCAAGGTGAATGCAGTCAGAGTGAAGTGCTAAGAAGCGCTGAAATAATGTGAAGCGCAAAACCAAGCTGAAACTCGCTAACAACCGGAAAGCAGCAATGCAGACTGGAGGAGGGAGTTCAGCGCCGCAGCAAGAGCTGGATGAGATGGAGGAAATGGTGTCCATAGTCATCAGTGGGGAGACGGTGGCAGGAGTTGGGGGACTGGACACTGCTTAACATGACCTGACCCAAAAGCAACAGGGTGAGTAACGACCAGGGACTGGGGACAGGGGGAGATGGGCACAATGGCACACATACACAATTAAGTAAAGCACAGTGCACACCCACAATAACTCTGGATCATGTCCTTGATCTCCTTGGCATACTGCAGCACACATAGAAACAGCAAGTAGGCCCCCGTCGACAATGTGCCCAGAGGGGGCCCTCCCCACACATCACTAATCTCAGACCAAATCCATGCATATGTGCTGAACCCAGCAAAGTTGCGGGTCCATGAGCCACATTGACAATGCAAGTGACACTGCATGCCGATTAGCATGGCTGCAGTCTAATTATCATAACATGGTGCACGCCACAACACTGAAGTGGCTGAGTGTGGACCACATCCGTAAAGGAGCAGGTCACACTCTGACCCATCATGTGCACAAACAACCCATGACGTCATCCCCCTTACGTAATTGTTGCTCATGTTGCGGGACCTGAGTCACAGGGTGCATCTCTGCATCAAGATGGTTTATATCTGACTTCAAATGACACTTGAAATGTCATATTTGACCCCAAATGACACCCTGTTGTCTTTTTTTTAACACCAATGACAGCCTTGGTGTCATGTTTTTGTACACATGTGATACGCTGATGAGTGGATTGCGTACTACATTTGACACCCTGAAATGACATTTCTAAAGATGCCTTATCAAGAGAGCCCGGCTCATTGTGCCAGCCAGTATGACTCAGCAGAGGGTGGAACTAGTCTACGGTTTACGCCAAGGAGTAGTCAAAATGAAAAGCAGACAGAGAAGCAAAGTATAGGTCCCCGGTCCAGATGAGAAAGTCGAATAGATGATCCAGCGATATGATCTCTGCTAGGCCACCAGAAGAAGCAGCCCCCCTCCCTTCCAATAGTCATCAGAGAACAAGCACCAGAGGTTCCATGGCACTACCCTAGCACAGGTTTTGGCAGTCTCCTGGATGGCAGACATTTATTGGTGGTCATCAATGACTTTTTTAAATACCTGGAAGTCAAAATCATGAGACCCATCTACGCGGAAGAGACAATTTTGAAGCTTGAGAAAATCGAAGCCACCCACGGCCTACGGGAACTCTGCACAAGTAAGGGACCACCTTTCAATGGCCATGACCTCACCAGCCACCTGATATCCAGAGGAACCAAACACCACTGGATCACCCCCGTTGGCCTTATGCCAACAGCAAGTTCAAAAGGTATATGAGGACGTACAAAAAAGTTATTAGCAGAGCCCAAGCGGAGCAGCAGTGCATGGAAAGAGCAATCTACACTTTCTTGAAAGATTACTGTCTGACGCTACACATCTGAGAAACTGGCAGATGATGCAACATGAACCTGATTTTGGTGGAATTTTCAATCACACACCCCTGTTGGCCTACCAACGCTCCAAAAACATCAAGAACTTCTTGGAAGCTCAGCCAAGACAACCAGCGATCAGTTACATGGGAACTAGACCGTGTCTCAACTGCAGCCATTGTCACAACGTTATAAAAGGCAATACTGTTAACCATCCGACATTCGGGAAAGCCATCAAATTACAAACAAGTGCTACCTGTGACTCAATGAACGTTGTGTACCTTTTGAAATGCCCATGTGGCTTGCCATACGTGGGAAAGACTGAGAGAAAAGTAAAAGTTCGTATAACCGAACATAAGAGTACCATCAGAAATAAATCACTGAAATCACCACTCGCTGCACACTTTACCTCTCATCAGCATAACATCAGTCAATTGAGGTTCCTTGTTTTGGAGACTGTTCCTGTGAGACAGGGTATTGATAACAGAAAGTGACTTCTACAGCGCGAAATCGTTTGGATAAAGAGACTCGACGCCTGCCAACCGAAAGGATTAAATGACAGGATGATATAAAGTTGTTTCCTTTAATGTGCCTAGCTTCTAATTCTGCTTACTGTTTCCTTAATCACCCCCTTTATACTTTTACATTATGGTTTTTCCTCTAATTATTTTTTTCAGCTACGGTGTATATATTACTTTTATATTTCACACCCTCACCTGTCTCACCCTCTCTTTTTCCCATATTCTAATTTTTATATGTTCATATACCCTGCTAGTCAACTTCTCTCCACTTCATTCACCGTTGTACAGTTCTCACAGTATGTCTTCCACTTATTGTCTATTTTTGTTCATCTTTATTTGTCCTGCAAGCATCGTATACTCTTCCTCTGTTATTTATTTTTACGTGGTCTTTCAAAATTGAAAACTTTATTGTCCATCCATACACAGATACTCCAAGATGGCTACAGCACGTTAGTCCTCTTTCTTTTACTTTGCCACCATAGTTCATCGAGCTTTGATAGTTTGGTTTCAATATTATTATCTTTACATGTTTCTTCAGCCTTCCGTAATGGGAGGTTGAGCGTGCGGTTACGATGCCACAATATACAACTTAATTACTTTATGGAGTCACAATAAAAGGCGGATTCACTCGTGAGGATCATAAAATTGAGTCTGACCAGAGGTTCACCAGATCTCTCAGAGGAGAAACGATATTGAAGTATTCCTTTTCTTGCGAAATTACTGAGAGGATTACACATTTAACTATAAGGCCTGAAGAAGTCTCTAGAAAAAGAGATGAAACGCGTTGGCTATTTGTTTGATGATTTTATCAAAAGGAAGAATTCTCTTAATCTGAATATTAAAGGAAGAAAAAGATTTTAAAAAAGATCATCGACTGTATTTTGATCATTTCTTATGTAATCTTTTGTAACACATGTTGAAATATAATTGTGTATAAGAACTTGTATTTAATAGTACTGATCAGTTGTCAGTGTGCTGAAACCGTTCTTTGTTGTGCCATGTACTTCAAAAGAACTCTTGTTTTTGTGATTACAAACAAGTAATAACCAGCCTATTACCCCTGAGACACCGTCTCCCACAGGCGTGCCATCAAGGTCACAGTTTCGTTTGGTTCGACACTCATCTTAGTTTCGCACAAATTCCGGTCCCCAAGGCCAGGAGGGACCAGTCCAGTGGCACCCAGAAGTTTATCACTTTTGCTAGAATTGATTGACATCATATTTAAACTTTCACTTGAACCAGGTGTGCCGCACACTACCTTGATTGACTCTACACATCCCCACAGGGGTATCTCCCAGCATCCTCTGTTTTAGACAAATAGTCAAGGAAGTTATCCTGCATCATCCAACATGGGAAGAAGCCCCTGTGCTGACAAGTCATGCTCACTCCTGTCTGGAAGAGCAAAATCGGCAAGCCTCTCAGTTCAGGTTAGCCATGGCACCAAGACTCTCCATTGGTGACAGGGTCCTAGTAAAATACAGACATCCAGGGAGCAACTGCCGTTTGAACACCATCCGTGTAAAATCACCAGAATACCTGGAACCATGGAGTAAGCATCCAGAGGCCAAGAGACAGTCTTTCGAAATGTTTCCTACAGTTCCGAGTAAACCACAGAGATCCACGTGATATGAGGATGATCATACATTGGAAAATCTAGAATTGGCCAATGCACCCATGCTCCGTCCAGAAAGCCTCTTACCACTGCAGCATTCCCGGGCGACTGCTGAACCAACCACCACACCCACCCCCTACTGGCGGAAGAAGACACTGAAGGATCCAACACTGAAACAGAGAGACTTGACTGCGGTCCTCCAAGGTACTATCTCCGGCACACTCAAAACTCCATCCCAGCAGTTTCAAGACTATGTGATTGTAGGAGAGTAGGGTCTGCTATCCTATGGTCACCCCAATTTTTGCTTTTTGTTTCACTGGTTTTCGACTTACTGAGGCTGTGGGCCTGCTAATCAGACCCCCAGCCTGCTGTTCTCTCTCCTAATTCGTAATACATGTGCTATAGGTACATACCACAATTGGAAATGGACTCCTTGTCAGCCCCTGTACCATGCACTATAGGTGCTCAGGGCATAGGTGCCACCAAGGCCTACCAGGGGCTGAAGCATAGCTTTTGCCACCCCTGGCTGGTTCTTAAATTGACACAACTGGCTGATCACTCAGCTGGGGCAAGTGGGTGTAATCACCCCTTGCTTAGATATAGTATACCTATATCTAAACCTATATCTGGACACATATAAACCTGTGAGCCACTCCTATGGAAGGCCTTATCAATCCTGGAGGCAGAGTGCGTGGTTTAATGTGAGATGGAGCTCTGGCATGAGCTGAGCCTGTCTGCAGCTGTCGGGAACAACTCCCTAAGCTGATCCGGGATAATGCCATACCAACTTTGGTTTGGCTTTATCAAAACATGTCGTGTAAGGTGTCATACGATTTGGAATACTATCCCCTCGACAGTTCTGTCGACGGGGATAGCATTCCACCCTTCTAGAGGGAGATGACATGTTACTTTACTGAAACGCAGTTGATTTTTAAAAGAGCCTCAGATCCACAAAATGGATGCTTCTGCCACAGACACAAGTCTGACCTCCTGCTGCCTACCGAAACTCAGCAGAGGAGGCCTGGACAAAGGGTTTCCTGTCGCAGGGCGATGTTACACCACCCCAGACAGGAGATAGTGGATAGTAGCAGGGAGGTTTGAAAGAAACCAGACACTGCCTGGGGAGCACAAGGCTACCCCTTGCATAATCCGGCCAAACCGGTTCTGGGGCACACCAGCCCCAGTCCCAGCGCGCCCTGGATCAAAGGAAAGGGGTGTATCCACCCCCTTCCTGGGTCCCACCCATAGGAGGGGACCTAGCAGGTAATCCAGCCCCCTAGATTGGTATAAGAATGGGAGCAGTGCCAACGCACTCAGATTATCCTGATGAAACATTTGAAACGAAACTCTGGACCCTTTGACATCCTACTCAACGTAGAAGACTGAAGAATCTCCCTTGTGGTCAAGGAGTGACCACCCTGTGCAAACAGGCACCATTCAGCACCTCGACGTCTGCTTTGTTGCAGTTCCCGCTGGAACTCGAGCAACAGAGATCAACGAGATCAAGCTTGCCTGCCTTCTTACAGCCCGATCCACAGTCCCTGCAGAGCTGAGACCCGTGGAGGGGACCGGAAGCGTGGGGCATGCCATCTTGAAAAGACCACGAGACACTGACCGTGCAGCCCACGAGTGACCCTCGAAGCTGTTCACCGGGGTTTGAGAAGCTCCAACCCCGAGCCACACTTGCACCGAAGCTCACCCCTCTACACTCGACGAGTGCTGCGTGGGGCCCTTCTGCTTGCTTTGGTTCGACGCGTTGGCCTGGTCACTTGCCAGCTGGCTTGTGGCCCCTGTGCCGACGAAAACCTAAAACCGACTTGCGATTCTGGTTGCTCCAGCTTTGCACCAGCTCCTCTGAAAAGGAGCACCCGCTCTGACCCTCCTGGTCCGAGTGAGAAGCAATCTTCCGGTCCTGCGTGGATTGCTCTTGCCAAGTGTCGTTTGCTACAATCTTGAAGCCGACTGCGCCGACGGTGAGAGCCTGCGTGGGACAGATTGTGACCTGCTCCTGGACATCGCAGATGCCCCAGAGCCCACGTGACAGCGGGGAGAAGCTCCTTGACAACCACCTGATTGTGCCCGGCATTGCCTGGTTCCGTCAGGTTCCACCCTGGTCACTGCTGAGTGACCCAGACTCTGTCCCCTCTGCTTTCAGGTACTTTTCTACTCTGATCCACCCTTGGATCACACCGGACACTTCTCCTTCACATTGCCTGCAGCATCTTCAGCTCCAAGCACCAAGAGCCTGCGTGTCAAAACCCGACGCCACTTCGACCCTATGCACCCACTTCCTGTGGGTGAGTGTCATGATCTCGCTGCATAGTCCCACTGTCGGCAAGGTCAAGAAACGAAAATGCCTGAACCAGAGATCATTTAATAAATATCCACACTGGTTACGTCAAGGACCTACTTGGAAGACCACTCTGAAATCCATTCTCAGGGTTTTGAATCTGTCTTCAGTTGCGCCAGCAATGCCACGGCGAGAAGACAAAGGTTCTCGCTCTAGTCTTCCAGAGCGCGAGATCAGTAACATCGAGTTGGCGCATGCGCGCCCAGGTAACTGCGCACTTCAACTGAATAGATCGACGGAGAGAGCAGCGTTTCCTCAGCGCGCCTGAATTCTAGTGCGCACCTTCAGAGTTTCAGAGCAGTTTTGTCCAGGAAAGTATTCAGAACTATTTCTAGGGTAACACTCGAGTTTTGTGGTAATTTGTTCTTTTCACGAATTCATCTTCAGAGTCCTTTGGTCGTCAGAGAACTGTATTAGTCAAGTACTGGAGATAGTGCGAAGTCGAGGATATGAAATATGCCTAATCATTTGGAGGAACGCCTTCTGTGAAGAGAAGGTTTCCAATCTTCAGAACCAAGTAAGACTTTCAGTGTATAATTGAATGCTGCGTCACATCATCATTCTGTGAGGATTTCAGTGACTGAGTTTCAACTGTCAAGAGACTTTTCTAATCCTCTTGCCTCAAGGAATTAAGTGCACTGATGCACTTATAGACTTGGTGTTCAATTTAAGACTGCTCAACCTTTCGTGAGAATCGAACTTATAATTTCAACCTTCCTGTCACGAAAGCGAGAAAGAACTTTATTCCAACTCCATTCTTTAGTTCTTGAGCGGGAACTGAAGCTCTTACAACTGATCAAAGAAAAGCTCAGGCAAACATAGAGTGGGGCAAAGTCATTGGTGAAAAAGGTAATGAGAGTAATATCTAAAGAATATTTAGAGTCTGAATTAATAGTTTTAGAATAGAGTTACATTATTGTCATTGTTACAGGTATCGCCAGAAGAGAATAACCGAAGAAAGACGAGTCTGGTTGATACCATCACCATTGAAGTCTCTCTTGTTTGTCTTCCACTTCCCCTTTCCCTTCTGATTGAATTCGAGAGATTAGTGTTTCAATCACTGTCTCCTGTGTTTGGTCAGGGGGTATTGGGGGCTAGCGTCTGTTCCTGGGGAGGTCGCATTTGGTGTTCTGACAGATTGAAGTGCCAAGAGGCCTCTTTCTGAGGTGCACAGACCTCTCCCCGAGCAGACATGGCTGAAGGTTTAGATGTCAAGGCTTTGGCCACAGTCCTTGATAGTATGCAAAAACAATTAAATAATTCGTTGGAAGACAATAAGAATCTCAGGGCAGAGATAGAAAGAACTAGTCAAGAAAACTTGCAAATAAAATTAAGATTAGATGAGTTGTTAGATGCAGGTCCAAGTTTTAAGTCATCGACAAGTCAAATTAGTAGCTCATCACCCTCAGATATCTCAACTCAAGTAATTCATGCAGTCTCGCCCATCATTCCATTAGCCTCTCCTGAGAGATTTAGCGGGGACCCTCAGAAAGCCCAAATCTTTCTCACACAATGTTCCTTACACTTTTTGAGCAGGCCCGTAATTTTTGCTAAGGATCAATCAAAGGTGGCTTTCATTCTGTCGTATCTGACTGGTGACGCAGCTGCGTGGTCCATGTCTCTAGTTACTAAGGACGACCCCATTTTGTACAAGTTTGAGGAATTTAAAGTGGAGTTTCTGAGAATCTTCGATAGACGTTCAGCGTCACAAGCTACAGATAACGAATTACTCGATCTAAAACAAGGCAATCGAGACTTGGTGGCATATTTAGCCCAATTCAATAAATTGATTGTGGAGACTCAATGGCCGGAAGCGAAGAGAGCTGCCATCTTTTATCGAGGGTTAAAAGATGAACTCAAGGACACTCTAGCGCAGATTCCAAAAAGACCCACAGAAGTTTCCGAGCTTATTGATTTAGTTTTACAAATGGATCATAGGCTCAACGAGCGGAAGAGTGAAAAGAGAAGAGATTTTCGTCTTCCTCCACCTCGATTCGATCGCATGAAAACTGAGAGTCAAAGGGTCAACGAAAGTTCTCAGTCAGAGGAGCCCATGCAAATTGGATCTATCAGGGGGCCTTTATCCAAAGAAGAAAAAGAAAGAAGAAGAGCCGGGCAATTGTGTTTATACTGTGGATTATCGGGCCACTATGTCAAAGACTGTCCAAAGAGGCCAAAGATGTCGCAGCAGGTAAAAGATCGGCTTCACCTGTAGTCGGAGCTGCACAGGTGGAAGCAGAACCAAAGTCAGCTTCTAATTCTCAACAGATTGTTAATACTCTTCAATCCTCTGCTCCTCATTTAGTAGTTTCATTTACCATCGAGTTTCGGAATTCCAAGATTAGTGAAGTCACTGTGATGATTGACTCGGGGGCAACGGGCAATTTTTGTGACATTAAGTATGCTCAACGGATTGGGATTCAATTCATTCGGAAGAAAGTTGTAGAGCCGGTGAGAGCAGTGGACGGAACAAATTTATCATCTGGCCCAATCACTCATGAAACTGAGAAGATTCAATTAACTGGGTTGAGGGGTCACACTGAAACTTTAATTTTTAACCTTATCGATGCTCCTCAATTTCAGCTTATATTGGGTCTTCCGTGGTTAACGGAGCACAATCCACGCATTGATTGGGAGAAGAGAACAGTGGAAATGGACTCCATTTTTTGTAAGGAGAATTGTTTTTCTGAATCCCCCTCGGTAGAAGATGACTCCCCAGCACGAAAATTGGCCGATCATCCAGCTTTGATTTGTTCAATTGAAACTCAAGAGATTCCAGCGGAATACCGGGATTTATCTGCAGTTTTTGATAAGAGAGAGGCGGAAAAACTTCCTCCTCATCGCCCGTATGATTGCAAGATAGAAATTGAACCGGGAGCCGTGCTTCCGTGTAGTCGTATCTACGCATTGACAGAAGATGAGAACAAGTACTTGAAGACATATCTGGAGCAATATTTAGAGAATGGATTCATACGGCCCTCCAAGTCGCCTGTCTCTTCACCCTTATTTTTCATTCCAAAGAAGAATGGTGAATTGAGAACCTGTATTGATTATAGAGCGCTCAATCAGGTGACAGTTAAAAATAGATATCCTCTCCCACTTATTTCTGTGCTCCTGGACCAAGTAAAA
This sequence comes from Lissotriton vulgaris, assembly GCF_964263255.1. Taxonomy (NCBI): domain Eukaryota; kingdom Metazoa; phylum Chordata; class Amphibia; order Caudata; family Salamandridae; genus Lissotriton; species Lissotriton vulgaris. Next base: position 176,883 of record NW_028243760.1, read on the forward strand.
GATGCCAAGATCTACACCAAATTAGACTTGCGTGGAGCATATCATTTAATCAGAGTTGCTGCTGGGGATGAGTGGAAAACCGCTTTTCGAACTCGACATGGATTATTCGAGTATCAGGTGATGCCATACGGTTTATGTAATGCCCCAGCAGCGTTTCAACATTTTGTGAATGACATCCTACGAGAATTTCTGGACAGAATAGCTGTGGTCTACATTGACGACATATTAATTTTTTCCAAGAATGTTCATGAACACATTTCCCATGTCAGATCAATTCTTGTTCGACTACTTGAAAATCATCTCTTTGTAAAACTGGAGAAATGTGCCTTCCATGTGGAAGAAGTGGAGTTCCTTGGATTTGTATTATCTCCCAAAGGAGTCAGCATGGATGTGTCCAAGGTCAAGGCAGTGCAAGACTGGCCTTCCCCTTCAAGTGTGAAAGAAATTCAGAGTTTTATTGGTTTCTCCAATTTTTATCGGAGATTCATTCCAGACTTTTCTCATAAGGTTAGCCCCATTACACGTTTATTGAGAAAAGGAGTTAAGTTTGAGTGGGATGAGAAAGTGGAAACAGCCTTCCAATTTTTAAAAAGATCCTTCACTCAGGCTCCCATTCTATTGCATCCCAGGCCTGAAGAACCGTTTTTTGTGGAGGCTGACGCCTCAGATGTCGCCGTAGGAGGGATTTTATCTCAACGCCATCCGACTACAGGTCAGTTGCACCCCGTGGCTTATTACTCACGGAAATTGACTCCTCCTGAATGTAACTATTCCATCTCGGACAAAGAATTGTTAGCTGTTAAGGCGGCCTTTCTTGAGTGGAGACATTATTTACTTGGCGCAGCTCACAAGGTTACTGTCTACACAGATCACCGTAATCTACAATTTTTAAAGTCAGCAAAGACATTGACAGCACGTCAGCTTCGATGGTCTCTGTTCTTCGCGGATTACAACTTTGTTATCACTTTCAGACCAGGTACCAGTAATGTAAAAGCAGATGCGCTTTCCAGAATTGACTCTAATTCCAGAGATGTTAATCCAAAAGATCAATCAATCATTCCAGAGGAGAAAATTGTTGCCATTTCCATTACAACAGATTTCACCGAAGAGATACAGAAGGCGTTATCTTCAGATGAAATGGAGATGTGGTCCAAAGAAGACTCCAATAGAGATATTCGAAAAGGATTGCCTTATCATCAGGATAGCCTCTATCTTCCTACGAAGGAGTTACAGGAAAAGGCTTTGAAGTTTTGCCATGATGGAGCCTTAGCTGGTCACAAGGGAATCCAGAAAACCACAGAGTTAATTGAAAGAAATTTTTGGTGGCCGGAAATGAGATCACAGATACGCCAGTATGTTACCACCTGCGAGCGATGCTTGAGAGGCAAAGCTGATCGAAGGGCACCTTTGGGACAGTTAATGCCCTTACCAACCCCCCCTCATCCATGGCATACGGTGTCCATGGACCTTATTGTAGATCTCCCAATGAGTCAAGGGTTGAATACGATATTAGTGATGGTGGACACTTTTTCTAAAATGGCCCATTTTGTCGCCCTAAAAGGTATCCCTTCAGCTCCTTAGTTGGCTCAAATATTTACTCAGCATATTGTCAGACTGCATGGTATTCCTCAAGTCATAGTCACAGATCGAGGGTCACAATTTGTTTCCCACTTTTGGAAGGCCTTCACCAAAAGATTGGGAATAGACGCTCGTTTCTCGACCAGTTTCCACCCAGAAACTGATGGACAAACCGAGAGAGTCAATCAAGAGTTAGAACAATATTTGCAACTTTATTTGATGAATCAGGAGGGAGGATGGTCAGATCTAGTTTGGTCAGCTGAATTTGCCTACAATAATGCTCAACACTCCTCCACCGGGTTCTCCCCCTTTTACTTGAACTATGGTAGACATCCTAGTTTTATTCTAAGCAGGGAAGAGGCTCCAGTTCCAGCAGTTGAGGGTTTTGTAGAAAAGATGCAGGATTCCCTGAGTCAAGCCAAAGAAAATCTCGAAAAAGCCAAAAACAGTTATAAGGCACAGGCTGATAAGAAGAGAAGAAAAAATTTCCCCTTCAGAACAGGAGACCAGGTTTGGCTATCCACCAAACACCTTAGGTTAAAAGAAAACCGCAAGTTTCAACCCAGATTTATCGGACCCTTTAAGGTAGAAAAGATGATCAACCCAGTCTCAGTTAAAATACACTTGCCATCATATTTGAAGGTTCACCCAGTCTTCCACGTATCTTTGATAAAGAAAAGTCCACAGCACTTAAGAATGCAATCCACACCTAAACCTATAGAAGTAGATTCTGTAGATGAGTTTGAGGTACATAAAATTTTAGATTCTCAAATCAGAAAAGGTAAATTGCATTGTTTGATCAGTTGGAAGGGTTTTGGCTCTGAAGAGAACTCTTGGGAGCCGTTTGACAATGTTCATGCTCCTAGACTTGTGCGAGAATTTCATCAGTCAAATCCAAACAAGCCAAGAATGAAGGGACGCCTTTTGGTGGGGAGTACTGTCATGATCTCGCTGCATAGTCCCACTGTCGGCAAGGTCAAGAAACGAAAATGCCTGAACCAGAGATCATTTAATAAATATCCACACTGGTTACGTCAAGGACCTACTTGGAAGACCACTCTGAAATCCATTCTCAGGGTTTTGAATCTGTCTTCAGTTGCGCCAGCAATGCCACGGCGAGAAGACAAAGGTTCTCGCTCTAGTCTTCCAGAGCGCGAGATCAGTAACATCGAGTTGGCGCATGCGCGCCCAGGTAACTGCGCACTTCAACTGAATAGATCGACGGAGAGAGCAGCGTTTCCTCAGCGCGCCTGAATTCTAGTGCGCACCTTCAGAGTTTCAGAGCAGTTTTGTCCAGGAAAGTATTCAGAACTATTTCTAGAGTAACACTCGAGTTTTGTGGTAATTTGTTCTTTTCACGAATTCATCTTCAGAGTCCTTTGGTCGTCAGAGAACTGTATTAGTCAAGTACTGGAGATAGTGCGAAGTCGAGGATATGAAATATGCCTAATCATTTGGAGGAACGCCTTCTGTGAAGAGAAGGTTTCCAATCTTCAGAACCAAGTAAGACTTTCAGTGTATAATTGAATGCTGCGTCACATCATCATTCTGTGAGGATTTCAGTGACTGAGTTTCAACTGTCAAGAGACTTTTCTAATCCTCTTGCCTCAAGGAATTAAGTGCACTGATGCACTTATAGACTTGGTGTTCAATTTAAGACTGCTCAACCTTTCGTGAGAATCGAACTTATAATTTCAACCTTCCTGTCACGAAAGCGAGAAAGAACTTTATTCCAACTCCATTCTTTAGTTCTTGAGCGGGAACTGAAGCTCTTACAACTGATCAAAGAAAAGCTCAGGCAAACATAGAGTGGGGCAAAGTCATTGGTGAAAAAGGTAATGAGAGTAATATCTAAAGAATATTTAGAGTCTGAATTAATAGTTTTAGAATAGAGTTACATTATTGTCATTGTTACAGGTATCGCCAGAAGAGAATAACCGAAGAAAGACGAGTCTGGTTGATACCATCACCATTGAAGTCTCTCTTGTTTGTCTTCCACTTCCCCTTTCCCTTCTGATTGAATTCGAGAGATTAGTGTTTCAATCACTGTCTCCTGTGTTTGGTCAGGATGTATTGGGGGCTAGCGTCTGTTCCTGGGGAGGTCGCATTTGGTGTTCTGACAGTGAGGTAACATTGCAATGCCGGTGTTCCCACACTGGTACACACCTCTAGGGTCTGTGTCTAAAGTTTGGTTCCTCTAGGTTCAGCAGAAGTGTCCTTAAACTCTATTTGTGTAACTTTTACGCACCATTGACTTTGCATTGGTGCAAGCCGCACTTTAAGTGCTGCACCCGAATCCCGCGGGCTTTTCCCGACTTCAGCATTGCTTGTCCCGACTGCTCCCAGCGATTCCCTAGGCCCTAGGCCTAACCACTGTTCGATTGGTACCTCTTATACCACTTTTTAGGTTTTGTTTAATATATGCTTTGAGTGACCACCCGCCCTCATCAATAACTGTGCAACTTCAGCCTAACTTCATTAGGCTTCAGGTGGTGCAAAATGCGGCCGCCAGAATCCTCACTGGCACCAAAAAACGCTGCTCTGCCAAACCTGCACTCAAAGAACTCCATTGGCTCCCTGTGGAACAAAGGGTGCACTTCAAGGCCATGTGCCTAACCCACAAAATCTTGCATGAAAAAGCCCCCCCGGTCCTGAAAAACCTCGTGACTCCCCACACGACAACCAGAACCCTACGCTCTACCAATGCCCACCTGACCAAAATACCCAAGATCAAAAAATCACGTTTTGGAGGTCGACAATTCTCTTTTCAGGCGTCCAAGATGTGGAATACTCTTCCACCGGACCTCCGGGCCCAACCTAATCTCCTAGCATTCCGCAAATCCCTGAAGACATGGCTGTTCCCTTGAACTCTTCCTTCCCCACCGGCCCCCTCCTCTGGAGATCATAGTGGATTTCTGTTAGCGCTGGGACGCTCTCGGGCAGCCATGCGCTCTATAAATCTCCAAAACAAACAAACAAACAAACTTTGTATGTTATACTGTGCTTTTGATTTAACGCTTGTGCCCCTTTGCTCATAAAGAGTACTGGGGATTAATTTAGAAATAAATACATATATTTTTATAATATATACTTGTGTGGTGTCCTTTCATTTGATATTACAGGACTGTGATTGGTAAAACAGCTCGCTTAACACGACCTCTTGAGTTAAGCCTTTAAGGCTGCTTAGTCTATGCTACCCTTAAGATAGCTTGTCTAATAAGGTTGACTTACAACCAGACACCATAAGGGATTGTTTGGACTGATACAAGGTGGTTCCAGAATTGGAAACATCATATATCAGGCCAACTTCTCACAGTGATGGACTAGCAGAGTTATGGGAGCAAGCCAGATTCATCTCGACACTTGACGGACAATATCCTTTAGCCCAAACAGGCCATACTTGTGTTGTGTGTGATATCACTGCAGATGATGTGTTGACTATGTTTACTGTTCACCAATCCCATGTTTTGCAGTTGGTGTTTTTGTTAGCTATGATAAAGGAGAATGTAGTGTTGTGGGGTGAGGGGTGTTTGGAACCGCACCCCCAGCCTCATGACAGTTTTGGTTTGGTACCAAGGTCACCTGACCAAGGAAAATAAACAAGTGTAGCCGCATGTAGGCAGTTCCCCGCCACACCCCTAAGAGTATCACTCCAGTGTGGATCTTAATACGCGTATACTGCACACAGCATTTTGTGGCCAGTTTAGCTACCAGACCCCAGAACACAACAGGGGCCACTTTTATTTTGGTACCTGGAACTTTTTTCAATCTCAGTCCAACTCTGACTGGATAATCGCGCCCGAGTGTCTCACCTACCTGCAGCTTGAAGACTGCTCTGTTGACAGAGCCTTGCTGGACATGAACTCTTGCTGCAGCCCCTGAGTGGACGTTGTGCGGACGTAGTGGCGGGGCGGGAGCCGGAGAGAACGGCGGGCGAGGGGGAGGTGGGAGGGGGAGGGGAAAAGGATATTAAACAAAAATAACGCTCTTCTCCATGTCCTCTCCTCGCTGGAGCAGAGACTCCCAGCTCCCCTGCGGCCAAACCTGATGCTGCATTCTTTAGAAAGCAGCGTCAGGATTGGCCTGGGCACTGGGACTTTGCACTCCCAGGGAGACTGGCAGCCTCCGCCTGCTTCCTCTCGAACCCAGCAATGCAGCTGGGTTGGAGACAGCTCAATGCGCATGTGGGTTTGGCTGACCTGAGACAGCTTGCCAAACCCACATGCACACTGATAGCAGTGCTGCCCACCATTCCCTCTCCTGATTGCACCACGATGACCCCGCCCCCAGGAAGCAGCAGGAAGAAGTTGAAAAATAAAACAATAATAAACTTGTTTTATTATTGTGTTATTTTTCAACTTTTGAGGGTAGCAGGGGCAACGCTGCTCTACCATAGCAGAGGAGCCGCCACTGGTGGGAACCTCTCCTGTAGTCGTTTCGTTTCCAAAACACTCAATACCAGCTGCTCTAGTAATTTGCTAGTAGAATTTGCTTGATTTGTTGAGGGCCCTATCTGCTTCCACCTGAGCAGGACCAGCACATAGAGGAACAGGCCTGCAACGTTTGACTGTCAGGGAGATGATGAAGCTTAAAGGTTCTTGTTGAAGGTCTGGTCATAATCTCTGCAACCCTCATCCAAAAATATACTTCATGGCGAGTTCATGGTGAGAAAGTTGGTCTCAACTTGACCAACTGAGCAGCAATAGTAATCACAATACCTACTCTAACAGAATAAGATATTTGTTGGTACACAAATATCCTCAAAGAATAGAAATATTTGCATTTAGCTGAGTCGGTAGAAGGTTGCTGTCCCCACTCGTGAGCTGATTGGTCTGAATGGAAATCAAGGAAGAGACAAAGGACGGTGGGAGTCAGTCTACTACAAGGTGCGGAGGATGAAAGGTGACCCTACCCACAAATCACAGCTGCCACCGCCATTCACCGTCAGCCAACTGACTACGGACCTCCACCACAGGCAGGACAATTGCTTTACACATGAGACTCACAGTGCACAGATCCAGCATTCCACTCCACTGGTGCAGCAGACGTTAGCCACATAAAATCAAAAACCAAATAATAGAATAAAAGTAGCTGATCATAAAGAAGAAAAGCTGCTCTCACCAAGGTCAAGGGTTGCGTGGGGGCAGTGTGGCACAAATATCTGTACCAGCAGTGTACCATGGCTAGGATACTTGGCCTTGCTACCTCGTGTAGAATGATGAGGAACAATTGATACTGGTCAAGGACGGAGTGATAGACTCAAATGAGCACAGAATGGCTGCTGTTTGTCACTGGTGAGCAGCAGAGTGCATTGGACCATATATGCTAATTAACTATAGCCAGGACGGTTGTACCATGGTACATCGCATGCAATTACTATCTGTGCTAAAAAAATGTGTTGTAAAGAGCTAACAAGGTAAAAACCTTGTTGTAAAGGCGGTTTCCCGCTAGGGGTTGTACGACGGTACATCGCATGCAATTACTTTTGCGTGCCTTTTACACCAGGACAGACCATCAGTTCCAGCAGGGGGATTACAGTG